>NW_003548110.1:8468-10811 GCF_000090795.2 Amphimedon queenslandica | reverse complement strand
GAGTGGATCACATTTAATGATCGTTATTTTCATCCGAAGATAATGAGCTGCTTTATTGAACGCGGCATGCGTAGCGCTAGAACATAATATCTCGGGATACTGGATACCTTTGGAGTACCCAACCCCACGATAAGCTTTCATGGCCAGCATAATGCTCTCAGTTCCTCCTGAAGTGACACACCCACAGGATGTGCTGCCTCCGTTGAACAGTTTAGCCGTCCATTGAACAATCTCAGCTTCCATCTTACGGATTTGAGGGAATATGTCAGGATGAAGTGGGTTAGTCCAGCAGTATCTCCGAAATACATCACAAGTTATTTTAGTCAATTTATCGTCGCAGTTATAAGCACATCCTGAAGTGTATCCTTTTCGCCAGTCGTATGGTTCAAGTTTATCCATTCCATCCAGTTCTTTCATTATTTCTTCGTGTGAAAGTCCCTTCTCTGGTAACGAAAGGTGAAAGGTTTCTCCTGGTTTTGGTGTCAAGAGTTCAGTTTCTAAGAGTCTCCGGGTCTTATTTAACTCTTTCTCAATCTTCCCATTAATGAAAGGAAGAGAGCGGACGGTTTTAAAACAAGTTCCTTTGACTCTCTCCCAAAGTGTCTTCTCTCCAGTTCCAACAAGGAAGAGGTAGAGTTTGTAAAGGATGAGTGTGGCCCCGGCAGTCACAGCTATGATCTGCCATCCTTCATAGTCTTTAACTGAGCGGTTTATGTGACCCCTGGCCTTCTCTAACTCGTCTCTAAACTGATGTCTAGCTGATGGACTCTCCCATAAAACTGCCAGGAAGAAAGTAATGGTAGCCAGAAAGAGGAGTTTGAACAACATGGCGGCTACTAGAGACAGAGATAGTGACGGGTTAGGTTGGTCCAAATAAGGAAAGTGAAAATTACTACCTTCAGGGCTGCCCTTTAAGAGCCAACACCAGTAGTCTCTCTTTTTTATTGTTGTTAATAAAACTTGCTGTCTCCCGTCCTTTCTCAGTCCAGGCTCCTTTTGCCTATTATTATGCAACAATAGTCACGTGGCTAGTAGCTTAGTACAGCTTACATAATGGCTACGGAAGTTATGGCTGATTGGAGGAGTTTTTTGTTATAACAATTATGGCACCATTTTACTATGTACAGGAGAGCCTACTGCTCCTCTACAGTGACTAACAAGACTCCATCACTGGTTTTGTATCAGTATCAGACCTGTCCTTTCTGTTGCAAAACAAGAGCATTCTTAAACTATTATGGACTCCAGTATCAGATTGTCGAAGTAAACCCTCTCTCCAGGAAAGAGATAAAGTTTTCAAAGTACAAGAAAGTGCCACTTCTAACAGCTGGGGACGTGCAAGTATTTTAAAGTACCGTATAGCTGGAAAATTTAATTTGGCGGATTGGCGGTTAAAATAAAACCGCCAATAATTTGCGCCTGATTATGCTCTTTTCTCCGGATGTGACGTTTTTCCTAGATACGCTTAGCAACCAAAATGGTGGCAAAATCAATTATTACAAAAAACTTCATAAAAATCTATATTTCTTCTGAAAAGAGTCCGTACAAGAAACAACAGACAATTTATCTTGATTGGTTTCATATTCATACCCTATTTGATGATTAAAAAAATAATATTATGATAATAGTTTTATCATTCTAATATGATATATCACAATGACATTAAGTAACTTTTTTTGAAGAAACATAGCTTTAAAATAATTATGAAAATATACAAACTGTACAAAAGGCATGTACGTAGACTCATACAAAATTATACCTCTTCATTAAAAATCCAATTTTAATCAGAAACAGCTAGCTCAAACTTTCTACGTAAGTGCATGCATGCATATTAGAAAAATATAAAAATGAAGAATTTTCTCCCAGCCATTTTTGACAAATTATCCTGTACTGTGGACGAGCAACTTTTAAAAAATTCTAAGAAATCCACAAAGCTAAGCACTATGCAGTCTCACCCCACCCCTTTCTCCATGGGGCTGGGGTGAGACTAAGCACTATGCCATAATCATGTAACTTCCTTATTTTCAGAAATGTCAAAGAAGAGTTCAGAGAAACTGCATCAACACTCATGACATTCTTTTTGAGTTTTGGTCTGCTATTAGGAGCAGCAATATCATTCTTTTACTCTTATCTCATAACAATATAAACAAGTAATGAGAGCAATAGTTGCTTTTATAATTTGTATGCTTTGTATTTAAATTTTGTATGGAAAATAAAATATACTTTTAAAAAAATTATATTTTTGTGTCTAGTAAAACATTTAAAGTCCATTTTCATTAAAAAATTATTTAAAGGTCTATAATGATTAATGAGTACTTTATAATTTTTGTATTAGCAGTAACAGGC
>NW_003548110.1:3561-8313 GCF_000090795.2 Amphimedon queenslandica | reverse complement strand
ATAACTAGCAGCACTAAAAATATGGTAGCATTATAGCATATAGTTTTATTAGTTTACAGCTTTTCCCTTTTTTTCTGTTTGCGGTAATAATTCCCCAGCAGTCACTGCTATCATGGCTATGAACTGCCATCCTTCATGGTCTCTAACTGAGCGGTTTAAATCCTGGCCTTCTCTAACTCGTCTCTAAACTGATGTCTAGCTGATGGACTCTCCCCGAAAACAGCCAGGAAGAAAGTAATGGTAGCCAGAAAGAGGAGTTTGTGACGGGGCCAGACTAGTGACGGGTCAGGTTGGTCCAATTAATGAAAGTGAAAATTACTACCTTCAGGGCTGCTCGAAGCCACCACCAGTAGTCTCTCTCTTTGTTCTTATCAATAAGAGTTGCTGTCAGTCTCCTTTCTCTTTCTTTTGCCTATGATGCAACAAAGTCACGTGGCTAGTACAGTTAGGTGTACTTACATAATGGCTACTACTGCTGTTCCGAAGTTATGGCGGATTGGAGGAGTTTTTGTTACAACAATGGCACCATTTTACATCTACAGGAGAGCCTACTGCTCCTCTACAGTGACTAACAAGACTCCATCACTGGTTCTGTATCAGTATCAGACCTGTCCTTTCTGTTGCAAGACAAGAGCATTCTTAAACTATTATGGACTCCAGTATCAGATTGTTGAAGTGAACCCTCTCTCCAGGAAAGAGATAAAGTTTTCAAAGTACAAGAAAGTGCCACTTCTAACAGCTGGGGACGTGCAAGTATGTAAATACTAAAAGTAATATTAAAATATTATCGGAGGCAGCCATTGGGTGAGCTTACCTGTACCTTTAATTAGAATTAACGAGATGTACCGTATAGACCTTTACAATTAACATGTAGCCGCCATAATTGAAGTGTGAATATAATTCAATCATGTGGCAATAAAAATTCATTTTTGTAAATTCATGAAATAAAATTAATGAATATCATAATATCAAGTAGTAAGATAAATCTCCTCTAAAATCATAATATTCTTCTGCGGCAGGTGAATGACTCCAGCCTCATAGCCAGTGTCCTTCGGTCGTCCATGATCCTCGGTAAACCAGTCTCCAGGGTACTTAACATGTACCCAGAGATTGAGTTTTATGACGCAACTAATAAAACCCCAGTCAAAGAAAGAGCCAACAAATACTTTCTAATGTACGGAGAGAGAAGCACTCCTCCATTGAATGAACTAAGGTACAGAGAAGATTTTAAAATAATAATAATAATTTATTTATTTATTTATTTATTTTTTAGGGAGGAGAGGGAATGGAGGGAATGGGTTGATACTCACTTGGTTCACACCTTCTCTCCTAATATTTACCGGACCCTTCGGGAATCTTGGCAAGCGTTCCAGTACATATCAGAAGTTGGTAATTTCAATCCGTTGGAAAGGGCAGCTGCTAGATACTTTGGGACAATAATGATGTACTTTATTGGGAAAAGAATAAAGAAAAAGTAATTATAAAGAAATAATGGTCTAAGAGATGTATTTTAACATAATAATAAACAGGTATAGATTGAAGGAAGATGTGAGACAGTCACTTTATGACGAATGCAACAAGTGGACAGCTGCCATAGGAAAGAACAGGAGGTATATGGGTGGAGACAAACCTAACCTAGCGGACCTGGTATGTGATCCTGTTAAAGATTGGTATTGGTTACTCGTGTTTATAATTTTGATCATTTTCCATTAGTCGGTTTATGGGGCACTGACAGCTCTTGAAGGATTGGACACGTTTGATGACATGATGAAGAACACTTCAATAAAGAAATGGTATGGGTCCATGAAGCAATGTGTGGATGGACATGAAGGAGCAACTGATAAACAATAATAACAACAACAACAACAATAATAATAATAATAATAATAATAATTGGTCATTTTAGCATGTGTAGCATCTGGTGTAGCATTGTAATGTCAAGTATCAACACTCAAAATGAACAATTGAACATAATTGGAGGAGGTGTGGCTCAATGCTTTAGTGCAGTGGGTGGGGCTTGTAACTAATGGACAGGAGAATTTGCTGACTGGACGAACTAAAAATAGAGACAGGAGTAGCCTTTATAAAAGGAGGAGAGAGAGAGGGAGCAGGAGAGATAGATATGGCATCAGGAGTGAGTGACTGTACAGTGAATATCTCTACTGCTGATGGAGGGACAGAACTGGACTTTTCTTTAAAAGAACCTCCACATTCATGGAAACAGCTCCAAAGCTGCGAGGAGTTTGTAGGAGCTAAAAGAAGCAAGCACACGATGGTGGCCTGGGACGACAAGGTGTACGTGTTTGGAGGTGACAATGGGAAGAGAATGTTGAACGATTTCCTTGTCTCTCATGTAAACGACTCCAGCTGGGCCAGGGTTGTCATAACAGGAGGCCAGGCCCCGCCCCCTAGGTACCACCATTCAGCTGTTGTGTTCCGTAACTCTATGTTTATATTTGGAGGCTACACCACTGGCGATATTAATTCGAATTCTAATTTAAGGAACAAGAATGATCTTTACGAATATAATTTCACGACCAGTCAGTGGATTGACTGGGCCGATAAGGTAACTGGACCACTCCCACCTGCTCGCTCCGCCCACGGAGCCGTCATATATGATAACAGATTGTGGATATTTGCCGGTTACGATGGAAACACTCGACTGAACGACATGTGGTCTATTGATCTTACAAGTGCCACGCCTACCTGGGAGAGAATCGACCAATCAGGTGACAGCCCTCCCACTTGCTGTAATTTCCCAGTGGCAGTTGTTGGTCGGAGTATGTACATGTTCTCTGGTCAGAGTGGAGCTAAGATCACTAACAACATGTATGAGTTCAAGTTTAACGAGAGACTGTGGGTCCGTATTCCAACGGAGCACCTGCTGAAAGGAGACACTGCCCCTCCTCAGAGGAGGTATGGCCACAGTATGGTCGCTTATGCTGGCCAGCTGTACGTGTTTGGAGGAGCAGCTGATGGTATTTTAGATAATGAGGTTCACTGCTTCAACGTTGAGACTAGGAACTGGTCGATTATAAAACCTTATGATGGAAGTCAAGTACCTTCAGCCAGGGTGTTCCACACTGCGGCAGTCTCCAGGGACTGTATGTACGTGTTTGGAGGTACGGTTGACTCCATTGCTAGCAGAAGTGGAGAACTGTTTCGCTTTAAGTTCTCGTCCTTCCCTCCCTGTACTTTGATAAAGGACCTCACCAAACTCCTCCATGATCTTCCTCTTTGTGACGTTCATTTCATCGTGGGTGACAAAGAGAGGAACATCATTAAAGCACATGCCGCCATTGCTGCTGCTCGCTCTCCTTATCTCCGTAGGAAGATCCTTGAAGCTTATGAGAAACCTTCAGGAGAAGAAGAACTCCCGCCATTCATTCCTTCGTCTCCTGTAGAGGTCACTCTTGGGGGTGTGTCCACGTCCACATTCTCTCATTCCATGTATTACATGTATACCGATCGGATTCATCCGGAGCTTGAAGCCCCACCCCAGGGGGACCAGGTTCTGCTCATGATGGAACTCTACAAGTTTTCGTTGCTTTTGGAGGCTCGGAGACTTGAGCTGTTGTGTATGCAGTATCTTGAGGCTTCAGTAAATGTTGATAATGTCCTTCTGGTTCTTGAGAATGCGTCAGAGTTGAACCTCCAGCGACTGAAGGAATACTGCATGAAGTTTATAGTGAGGGAGAATAATTATCGCAAGATAATAATGATGCAGTCGTTTGAGAGGCTAGACCACCCCCTGATGGTGCAGATAGTTAGACGCCAGCAGTACAGGTCCCGCCCTACCTCTCCCAGCCCAGAGTCCGATGATCAGCCATTACCTTCAACCCTTCAAGATGACCTTAGGCTGTTCCTATTATCAGACTATGGTCGTCCATTATCAGATATTGTTCTTAAAGTTGGTGATCAAAAGGTCTTGGCACACAAACCTTTACTAGCTGCCCGTTGCTCTTATTTTGAAGCTTTCTTTCGCTCGTTTATGCCGTCAGACAATCAAATAGAGATATCATTTGGGAGGACTGTCCCAAGCCAGCAAGCGTTCCAATCCCTCCTTAAATACGTTTATTATGGAGACACTGATGTCCCTCCTGAAGATGCTCTATACATATTCTCAGCTCCTAACTTCTTTGGATTCTCCAACAACTGCTTACACATCCATTGTAAAGCAATCCTGGAACAGAACATTAGCATCAGTAACGTAGTCTCTCTATTGGAAGCATCTGATCTCATTTCACTGGCAGAGATGAAGGAACATTGTCTTAAACTTATTTCTGAACATTTTCCATCTCTTGTTCATCAGCCGGAGTTCAGGGACTTGAATAAATCTCTCCTTCTTGACGTTCTGGAAGTGATTGCAAAGAAAATTGCTTAAACAACCAATCTATTATTTTTTTTTTTTATTTTTTTTTTTATCATCATTATTATTTATCATCAGTTATCTTTCTTGTTAGAACAATTATAGTATTTTTTGTTAATTTTTATAAGTACTTGTACAAGCAACTGTTTAAACGTTTATTCTTGCACTAAAATAAGATCCACTCTCAGTTAGTTTGACTGTTCCTTTTATGTGCCCATTGTTCACTTGTTTTTGGAGATTGTCACGACCTTTGATCCCATCAGTGTCCTTGGAAAGATTGAACCAAATCTACAGAAAATTAATAATATAAAATTGGAAAATTATATGGAAAGTTTTTCCCAAAAATGGTTCCGAAATCACTTCAATTTTAAAAATACATTTCC
>NW_003548110.1:0-2315 GCF_000090795.2 Amphimedon queenslandica | reverse complement strand
CAGTAGTAACTCTTACATTAGTAATAGCAGCTACTGGTATCTGCAGTATAGAAGCATTAATGATACATTAATAGTGGCAATGTTACCTGGAGTTGTTGAGCTAGTATCATTCTCATTGTGTCCTCTACTGTAGCAATGTTAGTATCAACAGTAAAATTGGAGTTGAATACATTGCTGGTCAGTATATTCTATGGAGTATTAATGAGATTGCAATGATGATAATGTTGATTATTATACCTGTATTCTATTGTTTAATAAATCCCTGGGAACTTGTGGTAATTCTGTTAAAATATAATAAAATAATAATAAAGAGACTAATGGTTGTGTATTACCACAAGTATAAGCCATTTGATGGTTAGGACTGATATAGTGTAGGATAGATGGGAGAGAATGAGCATAAAGACACACCAAATTATCACTGCAATCTCCATCAACTCTACAATTCTACAAGTTCATTAATATTTGTTAATTAATAGTGAGTACTCTTACTTTAGATTGCATGCATTGAGTGCAGTACATTCCACCACAATCAGTGTCCGTTTCATGATTGCTCAACACACCATCAAAACAAGTAGACTCTGGAGATTATTAAAACATACTGCCACTGGTTTCATCATCATTACCTTGCACTGTTAGTGTAGCTTCTAAACTGCTATCAGTTCCACTCTCATTATCAATGACACACTGATAGACTCCATCATCAGTTAGTTCTACATTAGTTATGGTGAGTGATGCATTGTAGAGTGAGGTGTAGACTCTGCTGGTGTAGTTGAGCTCAACTCCATCTTTGATCCAAGTTACTTCAGGGAATGGGGCACCAGTTACTGTACATGTTAAATGGTAGGTTCTGTTTGTTAGGATAGAATCATTTCTTGGACTTTGAGTTACGCTTGGAGCAACTATACATGATAATAATGGAGTCATTCTGTCATGCTGTTTCTTTAACTTACAGCATTGGAAATCACCTAGTCCCAAGTCACGTGTTAAATTATTTGTTGGCCATTGACATCTCAATATGTCATCATCTTTTGGAAATACACCTGCTACAAATGAGTTTCGAAATAGAAAAAGATTGCAATCACATGACAAAGGATTTCCAGCTAAAAATCTGTTGATAATAATAATAATAACAGCAATTAATATCAAAGTATATTAACAGCACTTACATTTGCAGTGAAGGTGAGATTATACCACGCATATGACTCCCATCATTAAAAACCTCATTAGATATTGTCTGTAACTGGTTATATGTTAATGATATTAAGTCAATGTTAGGTATACGAGTAAACAGTCTATCTGGTAGTGAGGTTATTGCTGACTCATCAATATATCTGTAGTAAGAGACCTATAGTCCGGTATATTGGTAGCACAGGAACTTACATTTCATCAATTGAAGTTAATCCAGTGAACATGTCAGATCTTATTGCAGTCAGATTTGTTCTTTTCATTGACCTGGTGGCTTGATGAACTATAATTCATTATCATCACTGAACTCACAGAATCCTGAGGTTAGTCAAGTGTTCAAAAGCATTGTCTTCTATCTCAGTAAGTGGAGTACCATCTAAAAACCTAATGAAGTAGCAACACATTAACACTGCAAGACTTTATGGAAGCAGATATTCTCTAATGTGAGTGTAATGCTGCTGCACTTACAAGTTTTGAATAGATGAAGTTGTGTTTGCTAGATCAACAGGAAGACTTGAGATGAGAGTATCATTCAAGTGGAGTGTGGTCAAGTTCTTGTAGTATGTGAGGTTACCAGGATACAGAACTGATATTGCATTACCAGTCATTATTCTAAGATAGGACAGTGGTTATGTTCTATTATCATGTTTTGCTAGCTTACATTATCTCTACATCAGTCGGAAGGTCGTTTGGTATAGTGTAGAATGAGAATGCTCCAGTCACTGACGGACTGCAATCACTTCTCTTGAAGAAACTGGAATAAGAGCAAACTGCAGCGCCATCTTGAGAGCTGCCAAGAGAAAGGAAAGAGAGAAATAGAAGAAAAGGAGACAATAACAACATCTTCATTCCACCTTCTTTGAGCTCAGACTGGGTGGGGCTCATTAATAATTACTGATAGGTGTGGCTCCCTGCAATAGAGGGTGTGGCTGACTGCCCACGTGTTAAATGGTGGTCAATCATGTACAGAATATTCCAGAGTATTTCTTCATATCAAAGACTAAACTCCCTCCCTCCCTCCATTTTAAACTGTAGACTAGTTCCTCTATCCACCAGTGGGCCACTGTGTAAGGGACTGCCTCCTAGACCACGCCTACCTGGCTTCGGATACAACACATCCCAAATGGTTA
>NW_003548109.1:9323-10814 GCF_000090795.2 Amphimedon queenslandica | reverse complement strand
TTCTTACTAATACTATATTACTTACAAGATCAGTAAATGATTCATCCATTGTGTCTAACTGATCAACATTTTTACTAATAATATAAATACAATATGTACCACAATAATATAATATGTCACTAGTCTCTCTCTATACAGTATATCTATAAGTACCTCAATGGTGTGAATGGTCTTCTATTGGAACGATTTGATATAGTTCTCTTCACTTTCCTTCTCATTCCTTTAATACTATCACTAATAATTAATAATCAAGAAATAATAGATTGATGTAATACATGTACACAAACACTTTCTTTCTCTCCCTCCCTCCCCCCCACTCCCTCTCTCTCTCTCTCCCTCTCTTACGTGAATGCTCTTTTAATGGTTCCAGTATCAATGGGTCCAATGCTACCTCCAGTCTTTGGCATTGAGTGTAATATATCTGATGAGGTCTTCCATACAAACATATCCTGTAAACAACAACAAACAAAAATAATTAAAAATAGAAAATATTGATAGTCAATGCCTTATGATACATACATATGTACATGTATAAATAAAATTTGATTAATTGAGCAGTTTTTGAGTTATGAGCATTTTAGGAATAGATTACTGTATAGCTGAAAATTGGGGGGGGGTAAAATTTTGGCAGACTACTAAAGTTTTTATGATTGGCGAATTTTAATTTGGCAAATGTGTCCATGTGCCATTGAGCATGTACAATGTACATACATGTAATGGCTTCAGGGCTGCCAATAGGGGGGGCAGGTGGGGCATTTTGCCCCGGGCCCCCAATCAATAGGGGGCCCGCAAGCACCTGGTCAGTAGTAAAGTATGCATAGTTTTTCACAGAAAAAGATCAAAGAATCATGACAACTTTTTAAAGTAAACTCTTGCTGGGCCATTTTGTTAATCGCTGTTATTAATAAGGGGGAGATTTGTAATAGTAGGGGTCCCATCAAAGTTTTTGCCCTGGGCCCCACAGAGCCTATTGGCAGCCCTGAATGGCTTGAAATGACTGGTTTTAATTTTGGCAGTTAAAATGCTAAATTTTCCAAAAGCACCCTGTACTATAGCCCGTGCTTTAATCTTAATAATGACCCTACACTCACTGGAGATGGGGCACAGTTACTGGTACACATCATTTGAGATATTTTATTAATTAGTTCTGTTTTAATTGATGAGTCTCCGTTAATTTTAAAAGTTAATAATCTCTCCTGAGGATCATCAGACCAATGGACTAACAGACCAAAACCATTAACAACATCTAATAAAATAAATAAATAAATAAATAAATATCATGTACATGCATGTACCTTCACTGTCAGTGAAATCAATTACTGATCTAATATTAGAATATGTGAGGAATTCCAAGTGTCTAAAAATAGTAACAAGAACAACAGTAATACATGTACATGTACGTACATTACATGTATATGTATATGTACATGCATGTATACTAAAAATACATGTACATGTACCTGTATGGTTTGTATGAGTCCTTCATAGCAA
>NW_003548109.1:6556-8569 GCF_000090795.2 Amphimedon queenslandica | reverse complement strand
GGAGCCATTTGTAATGATCATTGCAAACTGGAAGTGTTTGCTACAATTTTGTGTAAAGTAACAGCTGCTGCTGGGATAGGAATAGCCATTAAAAATGAATACAGTAAGTAATTGCCCACATGCATAATATGCTGCTAACAACTCTATGATAGGAAAAATTTTTTGCAGGCAAGATTTAATTTTGGTGAAAAACAATGGTGGTAAGAATTATTTTGTTGTATTAAATTGGTTTACAAATGAAATATATAGATAAAGGTTTGAAAATTCATTTTCCACTTCACTTAACATTGCAGTTTAAATCGATGCGTTTACAATTTGGAGACACATTTGTTAAGGTGGAATCAATTTTGAAGACAGTCTCACAACCGACAATTGATGAAATCAAAAAGTCGTTGAGATTTTCCTACAATACATTACGCCCTCAACTGGATTTGTGTAAAGATATAACCGGCATCTTAGAATTAATGAGTGATAACAGTTCACTTGATGATATTAGCATGTTAGAGTATCTTGTCAATAAGCTAAATATAGAAGAAGCTAAGTTAGTGGTTCAGGAATACAAAGAAGTAATAGAGGAGTTTAGTAAAACAGAACTTAGTAAATGTTTGCACGAGTGGTTTTCATATGCTTCACCACTTCAATGTGAAAGGATTACCATTGTCGTTGATCAAGAAACAGAAGATTACACACTAAAAGATGTCAGGAGATTATCAGCTAATATATTTGATGAGCTTTCGCCAAATGTCAGGCTAAATGTTGTTCGGGATGAAAATTCATTCACTATCACTTGTTCCTTCCCTTTGATTCTATCTGAGCAGTTAATTACAGCTGCTCTTAATAATATTGATGTATTGAAAGAAAACAAAGTGAAGAGATTGACCATTGGATACTGCACTGTGTATGAGGTAAATAGACTATTTTATGAACTGATTTTATTATTAACAACAGATAAAGGACACCTCCACTGCTACTACAACAGAAATAGATGAATACACCTCATCATTATCAACTAGTAGTGGATTAATGAAACAATTGATGCTGTCATTGAGTGTACAACTGATTAATAGTAAAGAGGAGGTTACTACTTTAAATAAGGTATATGATGACTTAGTCAAACATTACATGCAGTTTGGTTCCATGTCTTTATAAATTATCATAGCTTGTTACTTTTAATTCTTTTTATAGGAAAATATGACAGTTAAAAGAGGTGCACAGTTATCAAAGAAAGAAGCAGAATCATTGAAGGAAACATTGGATGCCACAAACAAGATAGTGAGGGTTAGTATAGCAGAGAGTGATAAGTTTAAAAGAATGGCAGGTATAAAGAATATGATATTCTTTTTGATAACTTATTTTACTTCAATTAGCTGAAAGTAGTCAGTTATTGCAAGAGAAAGTATTACATTTAACAGAACGTGAAGAAGTTAAAACTATTTCATTGTTATTATTATGATATAATAATAGGAGAATGAGAATCTGAAAGAAATTAAAGAATTGCTAGAAGAACAGCTTGCTTTATTTCAATCTGAAAAAGCAGGTACGTGTACATTGTATATGTGAATATAAATAATACATTTGAATAATAAATAGAACTAGTTGAGAAGATTGAAGAAACACAAATACAGACAGTATTACATCAGGAAGAGAATGAAGGTATATACAATAAATATGATATATACAAGAAGTGACTCGCTTATATTAATTAATGTTGAAGCTAAAAGCAATGAAGAAATAGAAATGTTACAAATGAAAATTACAACAATACATTCACAAAGAATGGAGATGGATAAAAAAGTGCAAGGTGAATATGAACAGGTTTAGTTACTTATTAAAATTATTGGGTTAGAACTAATGTTGAAAAATAAAGAATTAGAGAAAGGTACATGTATTATATTTTAAATTTACTTATAATTTTACAATACTTTATTTTAGCTTTGCCAAAAGACAAAAGTTATCAAGTGAGCCTAAATGTAAATTCACTTGTTATAGCAACTAATAATAGGAAAATGATAA
>NW_003548109.1:3680-6532 GCF_000090795.2 Amphimedon queenslandica | reverse complement strand
TAATAATTAACAATTCTATTATTTATTATTTTTATAATTGTCTAATAGGAAATGCAGAACCTCCAAGCACAAGTAGAGCAGCTAAGTAATGATGAAGGTACATTATAATAATAAATGTTTTAATCCATTAAAAATGAAGCTCATAGAAAACTTGAACATATCGAAAAGCAAAATGACATATTGTTGAAGGAGAATGAAAGTATTATACTGATTTTTTCCTGTCATATTCTAATACATTAAATACTAGAGTTACATATAGAAGTGTCTATGCTAAGGAAACAGAATCTCTGGAAACAAAAACAAGATACTAATCCTATTGTAGACAATTTAATGTAAATCTGACTACATGTAAACTTGTTAATAGGTATTCCAAGATGATATTTATGGTGAGATTGTCGTTGACCATCCACTGATAATGAGAATTGTGAAGACAAGACAATTTCAGAGACTAAAAGATATAAAAAAACTAGGTACTAATAACAAAAATAATGTATTTAAATCAAATGGTTTTCAGGTTACACTTACCTAAATATACCAAAAGCAAATTATTCAAGACTTCAGCACAGTATTGGGTAAAAATAAGAATTTACAATATATAAACATATAGCCTGATAATTTTAGAATGTATTTTCTTGCTGGACAGTATGTTAAGCAACTGCGAAGGAGACAACCTGAGCTGAATATTACTGATTCTGATATTTTGTGTGTACAAATTGCTGCTCTTTGCTTTAACCTGGGTCATGGTCCTTTCTCTCACATTTTTGAAATGTTCCTGGATGAAATGAGTAAAAAAGATAATTCCGACAGGCCTTGGAAGGTAGCTAGCTGTAAATTTATAAATTTGATTAATTTTTATAGAATGTATCTGAAGCATCAGTTAAGATGTTTGATTACATGTTAGAAGATAATGAAGACTTAATGGCTAATTTTGAAAAACATTTTGATAATCCCAAGGAAGATATTGCATTCATTAAAGAACTGATTCAAGGAACAGGATATGTAAGTAATTACAAATTTATCACCTTGGCCTATTACTATTATAATTATTATAATATATCTGTAGGAACATCATAAAGATAAAAAATTTCTCCATAAGGTACAATGTATGATACAGTTCAAGTGTAATATCATAATTAAATGATACATTAGATTGTATATAATAAAAAGAGTGGGTTAGATGTTAGTATGATTGACAGTACAATGAGAGATGCTGCTGTATTGGGAAAGAATCTTACTTTTCAATGGAGGTAAGATACATGTACATGTATATTTGGCAAATTTATGGTCACATGCATGTCACTGACATTAGCATGTTCAAAATGGCCTGGTGATTATTTACATTTACAGGGTATTTTTTAACCAAGTTCGTGTCTTGAGATGTGATGATGGTGAATTACATAAGTGTTTTTCAAAAGATGTCAGCACAATAATTACAAATTATAAGAAACATAATATTTTTAGGATTTGGAGACATGCAATGATTTGTTTAGAACTCGTCATGCCCTCTTCAGAGAATTGTATTATTTACGCAAGAACAGGATTGCTTCTGTAATGTAAGTGCATTATTATGCACTGCATAATAACTGCATGTACATACTTTTAGGATAAGAAGAATATTAGTCAAATCAAATGGAATTCCAATAATCAAAGATGACATCAGGTAATAGGTTAATATGTAAATAATACTGTTATACATAGATTATACAATACACTGTAGACGAGTGACTATATCTGATGCTACTAAGAGCATGTCTGCTTATACTCAGCTTAATGATGGTATTCTTAGTGTTATCAAACATTTCATTGATGACAAAGAAGTAGAGAATTTACTATACAATTATCATAACTGATTTCATACAGGTACAAGAACTATTGAAGTGTTTGGAATCATTAGAAGTTATTGGACAGACTGGTTGGGTTACACTAACAAATGATTGGAATGAAGATAGAATAGTAAAATGATTTACAATAGATAACTGTGCTTGATAAATATAATTCTAGAAACAGCACATTGTGCGAAGCATTAAAAGTTGTGATGTTACTGATCAACTGATACTTGATGTAAGGCAAAAGTTGAAACTTTAATTTTATATTTACATGTAATTAAAATTATACATGTAATGTAGCCTATTAAAACTGGATATGAGAATTGGAATGCTCTCACACAGTACTATTATACTAGTGATGGTAAGACAGGACAATGGAAACAAGAATGGGTCAGAATCATTTTGTAATGTAAAATGTATCACTGAATGCATTTTTACAGGCACAACCACCACAATTCGCTGATAAACAACTACGTATACTTCTTGTAAGTGGTGACAGAGTCCTTATAAAGGAAGTACAAAAGTAAATAATTTATTACACATATTGTAATAGCCAATATTAATAGAACACTACAAAAATTAATAACTGATGAACAACTAGTTCCAGGGGTATGAGTAACAATATTAATAGAAATACATAATAAAGTACATATTTCAGGAAATTTATCCTGATGAAGAGAATTACAATTTGATGCCACAAGTCCCACCACTTAAAAAAGAAGAAGCAACAGAACTCAAAGAAGAAGTAGCAAGTGCATTAGCAACAGTTTAAAAATTTAGATCTACATATGATTAATAGTCTACACTGTAGTTATTGTAGTTAATATATATGTACATGTAATGCTAAAGCTGACAGTAGTATAGTTTGTACTATAATTATTATTGTGTTGTTTGGCATTAAAAACTAGTGCAAGTAGCATTTGATATACTGACAAATTGTAATTGATGTCATTGTGATCTACCATGCTTAGTAGTAATTGAACTAATGCTGTACATGTACATGTATACTACCTCAAGTAAGTATAA
>NW_003548109.1:0-2153 GCF_000090795.2 Amphimedon queenslandica | reverse complement strand
ACTAAAAATACATGTACATGTACCTGTATGGTTTGTATGAGTCCTTCATAGCAACAAAACCATGACCACTTCTTATCTTAGCAATCTGTAGGAGAGAGGGAGGGAGGGACACTAATTAATAAAACCATCCAATAGTACAGGGTATTTTTCAGGATTTTGGCATTTTCTTAAAATGGCTATAACTCAAAAAATTGAAGTTGGAATTAGCTCAAACTTGCTACACAGCATAAGGACATCAATATGTATCAGAAAATGTAATAAAAATTTGGGGTGATTTCGGAGCCATTTATTGGGAAAAACTATAGGTTACAGTACAGGTGAAATTAGCATATAAAAATGAGACACTTCCTCTATCTCACCTCAATGCTGTCAGAGAAGAGGAACAATGCTATAGACAATGGTTTATTAGTCTTTCCATTATTGCTAATATTTAACTCCAACACATCATGTCTTGAAATAAACCAACGATGAGATGAAAGGACTGTTGCCTAAAGGGGAGGAGTCAGTTATTAAAGACCACACCCACTAATTACCGGGACGTCCTCAATGTCCCGTATAAGTTCAAACATGTGCATCTGCTTCTCTGTCTTCCTCTTGTCTTCATTTATGTGTCTAGAAGAATTAATAATAATAAATAAACAAGACACCAAAGGTGCATGGCCTCGCCCCTAAAGCTGTTTGGGAGGTGTTCAGCTTAGCTAGCCTAAGCCAGTATACTATATTTATACTTATTGCACTCATACATCAAAACCACAGCTTTTGTTGTGGTCACTATCTATTAAAAACATACTATACAAAAAATTTAGAAAGTGAGCTCTTGAGGCCAAGGGATTATCATTAGTAGAGATTATCACTTCCTAGCTATGCTCTTGCATGCTTGCAAAAGTGGCAAGCTCCAGAGCCAACTCCCAGCTTGGTCCTGCTTGGAGGCGTGGCATTAATTATCAATAATGCAACAAGACCATGTGAGAGGGAAGCTTCAGGTTTCTTCTCTTCTTCTAAGCGCTATATGATGTTATAATGGCACAAATACTGTTGCCTAGATAGATTGAGTGACTTGAGAGAGTTTAGGATCCTTAGATTAGTGAACTAACTGCTACAGCACTTCACTCGGGATGAAATTCGAGTAGCTATAACTCACCAACAAGAAAGATTTAAAGAGTTCCACACAAATTAAAAGAATAACTAGTCTTGATCTACTGGTAAAGAGTCTCATTTACCTCCAGAGTACTACTGCTATTGCTGGGCATTTTCTTGTGAGATAAAAAGCTTGTGCTACCTAGAGCTGCTCTCTAAACATCTCAAGGCAGTAAAGCAAGACTTTTCCTAACAGAAGAGAAGCTCTCACAGATTTAGAGCACGCGATTATAAAGATATACATTCTCAAAGACAAAATATAGCACACAGAATGAATGAATGACAGACAGACAAACCAAGTACCTAGTCCTCGCCTGCGCAAAGCTGGGCGAGGCCAATAAAATACATGTACATGTAGTGATGTATAACTCACTCCATTACATTCTTAAGTTTTTCAACTGATTCCTCCAACTGCTTGTAATCAATGTGGCCAGTATCAGTACGCTTTAATAAATCTATAACAATAATAATAAATAACACACACCTACATGTACATGTACATGCATGTACATGTACATGCATGTAGATGCACTGTACAGTGACCATTGTAATTGTTGAGAGATGAAATTTTGGTGCATTGCTTAATTTTCGGTGATTGGCAGGTTTTAATATATATTCACATGTCCCATTGAACATGTGCATATATAGTTCAAAATGATGGGCTTTATTTGGAAAAAGGCTATTAAAATGAGGGAATTATCTTACCCAACATCAGCTAAATTACAATGTACAGTACATGTAAATACTAGTATTTATATAATATACATGTACCTTGTAGTAATAATATGATCCTTGGTATTCTTTGTACTGGTGTTATCAGTAGTTCTGATAGTGTCTGGCGGCCACACTCTGGTTTGGACTCATTACACTTAAGGAAAGCATGAAACCTTGGGAACTGACGATCACAGGAACTGAGAGCCTCCTTAGTGACTTCAAAATAATTTATATATGGAGGATACACACGTAAATACTCCTCAGACTATAAGAGGGAAAAGACAATGAGTTACATGTATAAT
>NW_003548108.1:7443-10816 GCF_000090795.2 Amphimedon queenslandica | reverse complement strand
AACATCAGGAAGTAATTCAGTATAATGTAATTCTCATAATACAACACAGACTGGTATTACATGTATAGCAATATGCTATGAGTGACAACAACAAGTATAGCTGGAAACAACTAATCAATGCAGAGGCTTTTCATCCTGTGCCCAATGACTGATGCCTTTCTAAAAAACTTCATGCCGGCAAAAAAATCCAATGCACAGACACCTTAAAACCACTTAAATTACAACATTATTTTTTATTAATAACAATGGCTTATTGTAATAGTAACAGTAATATGCTTTACTGCAATAATAATAATAATAATAATAATAATTATTATTATTATTATTATTTCAACTGTAAAAACATAGTATGCGTGGACAAGGACTAAGGAACAATATCAAATGAACAGTTAAAGACTAACTGCAACTTGTACTGCAACCATAAGTACTAATAGCTCGACTAATAGTAATGGATTATATATATTCAGTAATTGACTACTGGATAATGTTTATATACATGTAAGCCTACTAGATACTAACCAGTACTCCATCTACTTCGTGATTTAAAAAACCATGATCCACTGAGCTGCCTTTCTTGATGTTTCAGGCTTTCAGCCTCCTGAGCGAGCTCCTGAGTGAGCCTCCATAGCTCCTTGACATCCCTCCCCCTTATTCATTAATCATTAATTAAGCTAAACTACTTATTATTCATAGTGTCTATCCCTATGGATAGTTTCCAGGAACAGTTACACCTAACTCCGGACAACTATCCAGGAACAATAGGATAACCGGGTGCACCAGCCCCCAAGAATTTTAAGGGGGCGGGTGAACTTTTAAAATTATATTCATAGTTTTATTAATAACTTATACCACCCACGCAATGAAAAATTAAAATCAATAATAGAGTTTCAATCATATACTATATCCCAACTGAGTTTGACCCAAGAAAAACTGGAATAACTTTTTATAGGAATGTGGGATAAGGATGAAACTTTCACAGGTTCTTAGTCGCCCAATGCCATCACAGGATCTCAGGTCTTGGGTCTCTCAGCCCTTGGGAACCCTGAGAACCGGGTCCTCCCTATAAACCCAATGGCATATCAAAATGACGTTTTGTGACAATTTATCTACGTCATAGTTTACATAAGAACATGTGGTCGAGCGCCCAAATTGATAATTCTTCTTTTTTAAAAGCTAACAAAGCAAGATCTTCTGATAATGATTGCCTGTATAAAGACTAGTTGACTCCAGCAGCTATTGTACTGCTTATCAGAACAAACAAAACCCATTTAAGAGTGCAATGTAGGCCAACTACGCAGCTGTAAAATGTCGGCCATGCTTCTATGAATATCATTATAAGACGTCATCAGTGACGTATTCTACATTTTTCAAATTCCAAGCGGCTGGTGTCAAACTCAGTTGGGATATAGTATAGATAATAATTATCAAGAGTACATAATATTAGGGAGAGTATCCAACAGCCCTATGCTGGCTGATACATCACGGCGTATTGTTTATTTGCACTTAATGGTGCTAACTCAAGGAAAATTAGTGAGGCGTGCTACTTTAATAACCAGTCCCAGCCCATAAAATGGCGGAAAATGACTGGTCTGGTATGAGGAGAAGTAAAAGTGGTACTGCACGGAGAGAGACTTATTTCTGCCAATGAAAGTGAAGAAAAAGTAAGGGAGAAAACAGATGAATTGAATTTTGTCATTAGAAGACCAAAAGGAGCAGATAATGAGCGGATGGCATGACCAAGAGAAAGCGGGAAACCAGAAAGGGTAGTGAAACTACCAACAAGGTTACTGGCAAGAGATCCTTCAGTTTCCTTCTTTACTTCTTCTTCACTTCACTGGAAGAAAATAAGTCTATCTCCATGCAGTACCTCTTTTACTTCTCCTCATACTAGACCTGTCATTTTCCACCATTTTTATGGGCTGGGACTGGTTATTAAAATAGCACACCTTACTAATTTTCCTTGAGTTAGCACCATTAAGTGCAAATAAACAATACGCCGTGATGTATCAGCCAGCATAGGGCTGTTGAATACTCTCCCTAATATTATGTACTCTTGATAATATCAATGATTGATGAATAAAGCACAATCAATTGATCGATCAATCATGAATCGATCAAATCAATCAATCTAGTTCACAACTCAGTAAATCTGTGTAATCTATTAGAAAAATGGAAGGATTTTTATCGATAATTNTGAAACAAACGGCGCCCCATATCGCCCCAGTATACTACCTTTTACAATATAGAAATTAAGTATAGATACTACAATCAGTGTGGTCAGTTGAGGCAGCAGGATCATTGTGGCTCAGTGGGGAAGGCGTAGGGCAGAATGTGGACGTGGTACTGGTTCGAATCCAGCTCAGGGCAGGGCAAATTGCTTTTCTTTTTTTTTACTTTCAAAAATTTAACTTTTTACCTTTTCTACTTAGCCTTCTCCCCTAGTTATGTTAGGAGTCTAGTTAGCTATTGTTTTTAGGACTTAGCTATTGTTTTTAGGACTTAGCTATTGTTTTTAGGGTTTAGGGGTTAGGGTGGCGGGTTTTTTTTAGAGCGTCCCTACTCAATTTAGGAGCCCCCTAGTTGAGGCCACTCCAATTAAATTCATAGTTTCCCGTTGCCCGCCCGCATACTGCCGCGCACCAAATTCATTAAAATCGATTACCGGTGGTCACTATTTTACGGGACGGGACGGGACAGGACGGGACGACCCGTCCCGTAGCCCTGCGGAGCCTAAAGCCCAACATCCACTATTCAACTTTGTTGAAAGGCAATGAAAGCAACCAGTAACCATTCAACTTTCAACAATGTTGACTCTTGATTGTTTGACTTCAACTTTTCCCTAGTTATGAATTAGTTTATAATTAATAATACTGGTAAACATGGCTGACTCTGTTAAAGGAATGTGTGCAGTAGCTATTGTTTTAGCTATCAGGCAAAAGAGAAAGAAAAGGACAAGAAAACATCAAATTTGGGTCAGAGATTGGCTGAAGCGCAGACAGTACCATGGAGCTTATCATCAACTACTTCAAGAGCTCACTTTAGATACTTCTTCTTATTGCAACTTCCTAAGGATAGTACTTCTTTTGAGGAACTACTAATTGCCATTGCACCAAAAATTACCCATCAAGACACAGTATTTAGAAATGCCATTTCTCCTGGAGAAAGGCTAGCTGTCACACTCAGGTATCTTGCTACAGGTTGGTTTCCTGAAATTGTCAAAAACTTTTGACATTTAGTATATTTTATAGGAGAGAGCTTTGCCAGCTTGAGGTATCTCTATAGAATTTCAGCACAATGTATTGGAAAGATAATTCCTGAAACATGCCAAGCGATAATAGAGACACTCTCAGAGAAATACTTAAAGGTAATGACA
>NW_003548108.1:0-4954 GCF_000090795.2 Amphimedon queenslandica | reverse complement strand
GACCTTTATTATTTTGAGCTATTGATTCACTGATATTCAGCTAGTAGTCATGCAATATGAAATTTGTCATACACTATAGATATTAATCAACTGCATGGTATTGCTAAGTACAATTGTGTTTCTTGTGAAGATGCAAGAAATTCTACTTTTCAGGGAAAAGAGACTATATATACAATGCAATGATAAACTTGATGATAACAATTAAGAGTGGATAATAATTATTATTAATGAACAACTTGATTATTGTAGAATAATGATTGCTTACATTTACAGTTTGTGTAAATTTCAGACATAATTGGGTTCTGAAATATAGTTACAGTTTAAAGGAAAAATTACAGGCATGTTGAGCTGGTTCCGTTTTGCTCACCTACTTGTCCCGCAAAATAGGTTATTTCTGCGTATCCTGTCCCGTTTGTCCCGTCCCGTCCCGTAAAATAGTGACCACCCGATTACCGTAGGTCGGGCCCGGGACATAGATTGTATTACTATAGTAGGGCCACACTGACTTTGCCATTTTAAATTTTGAATAACTTTCTTATTTTAAGTGCTATAAACGGCGGTGTTTCACTTTTGTGCAATGCTTGGATTTTGGGTTCCTTTGATATAAGATAGTAGTAGAGCGAAGCTTGTCAAAGTGAAAGAAAAAATCAAAGCACGAGGCCACTTAGCAAGTACTTACGCCATTACTACCACCTACGCTTCGTGAACACGTGGGCAGTAAGCTGACTGCAAGAAAAATGGCGGCGATTCAACAGCAGAGGGAACGGGAAGGAAATAAGACGAAAAGGACAAAGAATATGACTGAAATCACAGGCGAAGACAATTAGAGGCAACGTTTAAGAGGACAGCATACGCTACAAGTAAGTCGTCTTATTTTAAGACAATGAAACTGTTCAAGGCTTCCCGTTCAGCCCGGCACGCAGATGGTTTTCTCTTCTTTGAGGAATGAGGACCACTACTGGCAGAATGATAGGCTTGATGTACAAGCAAGACTTAGTGTGTCTGAGTTTATTTATTACTCATGTCAGTTGTGAATCCAGTGATGAACCTGATTAGATGAGCAATTCCACCAGTCAGATAGCCTGGGCTGGAACTCCAAAACTCGGCCTTTCTCTATGATATCAAGGCTGCAACTACAAGGCCATTTGACTATTTTTTATCTCTTATTTATATACTTTTGGTTTTAATAAAAATTACAAATGTACTGTACTTTTTAATTACATTCTTAGTGGTAAACATTAAGATAAACAAATACTTAACAAACACTTATTCATAATTGGCAGCTACTTAAATGATGACCTATGAAGGTTGAATTTATAATGAGTGGAAAAGTCAACGTGGCCCTAGTATAAGTAACAGGGATTGGAAACAGATCACGTGATCTCATTCAAATTAATGAAAGCAGGTGCGGACGAACCTTGTAAGACTCTGCCCCTTCCCCGGCTCGTTGAGACAAGAGCAATATGACTGAGAGGACTACTGGATTAAGTGTAGCTTGAAGCCAGATCCAGGGCAGTTATATAGCTTATATTGTTGCTGAAGGTTTGCTTACTTATCAGAAACTGTTAAAGCTGTAATACAGCACTTTATTTTGAAGAAAAATGAGAAAAAGCATGCTTTTTTACCATGCGTAATAGGTGTGAAATCTATTCAACCTATAACTTGCTAAGGGTAACTAAAACTGAGAGAGTGTCAATATAAAAAACATGCATCAAGTAAAGCTACGTGCCACTAAAACACTTTCATTATCACTAGTGCTTCATACAGATCATAAGATCCCAAAATGTCTGTTTTTAGAGGCGTATCTGTTCAACCTATATCACAAAAAGAAAGTAAAATTAGGATAAAGGACAAAAACTGTAACAAAGATCAGGGTTTTTCACATGCCTTTAGCCTATTATATAAGCCACAGACGGCACTTTGGAAAAATAATAGCTGTATTCGTTAATTTGTGCCATTACAAAGGCAATTTCAATGATAACATGGGCCGCGAGAGGCGGCGAAGATTCTGTCAACAAAACTATGCTTAACCGTCACAAAGAACAGTCATGAACTCCCAAGACCTATCTGTTCATTATCGATAGTAAATAAAATTCAAATTAATACAGTTGGAGACTAGGAGAAGAGCTTGTGTAGTCCTTCCATTGCTTTCCCACCATTACAGAGTAGTCTCGCAAGCCAGACCCTCCCCGCCTACGGTCATTTGGGTGGACGGCGGGGAGGGTCTGGTACATTGTCTACACTAGTTTTGTTCTCGCGTCCAGAATTGGACGTGACCAATCAGAATAAGTTATTGAGAACTGTCATCAATAGTCACACAATTGTCACATGATCAAAATGGCCGCTTTTTGTCTAGCTTGTGGTGATGATGTGAATGTGATTAAGGGATCTAGAGCAGTTGCTAGCCAGGTATCAGTGATTTTGAAGCGTTATCTAACTAGAAGGTGCCAGGAACTCAACATGGATATTGATCTCAACTCGCTTATAGACCAATCTCACGTCTGTAGAGCCTGTTCAATAATTAGGGCAGTCAATGGGCTGACTACTATAATTATAGCCTTCTCCTCGTCCTTTCTCTTCTCATATATATCAATAGCACTTGGTAAGACTGTAAAGCATATCGTTTTCTCAAAACCAGTCGGTAAAATGGCAAAAAACATCCCTGCCCTTCAAAAACTCGCAAATACAGAACTTTTGTTCGTCTTTAAGTGTAGAAAACCCAAGAGCAGAGGCAGCATTAATAACAGCAGCTTCGATGAGCTCTTCCTCCTGTTCTGCGGCCATTTTTCTCCATTTGACGTGCATTGACACAATCTACGTATACATTACGTAACATTTTTTTTGCGCGCTCTCGGAACAAAACTAGTGTAGACAATGTACCAGACCCTCCCCGCCGTCCACCCAAATGACCGTAGGCGGGGAGGGTCTGGCTTGCGAGACTAATTACAGAGTCTGTCCGTGTGACGTCATCAGTTTCCAATCCCTGTTACTAAGTAATACAATCTATGGTCGGGATATATTCGCGGCTGCAATTATTCGCGGTCATAAAAATTTTTTAATTAAAAACCATGGAAACCGAGGTGTTATTTTAATTGAAAACAGCGCGATATGGAAGGAAAGCACCTTGCTGCAGTGTTCTTGAGCTGTTATTCTTCTGGTGTTACTAAGCTGTGGTCTATTTGGAGCTGCTTTCAGTCACCGGTTCTTTACAGAACTACTATCTCGCCGCATCTTGGGACTCTCCACCCATTCTAGTTAGCGTTTATTGACTTGGGCGTGGTTTATTATCACCAGCACGCGGACCAGCAACAATTTGCAGCAAAGAGGCTGAAATAACTCTGAGGTAGCGGTCCATATTAGAAGTTAACAGATAGAGAAGGACTCGCTATTGGTGAATGGCTCCACTATAGCTGCTAAAGAATATATGAATAGCTGAACACTAAACACGTGGTCTTAATTGTCATAGCAACGCTCTAACAGGTTTCCATGGTTTTTAATTGAATTTTTTATGACCGCAAATATATCCCGACCCTACGGTATTTTTCATTATTATCTCTACCTCGTGGCTAGTGGCTGATAAATGGCGGTGTGGATCTTGTTCCTCTGACTATTAGGTTTTACAAGCGTATTTGCAAGAGATCAGGTGTGCCCAATAATTTCCTTTAGAATCCTCTTTATCTTTTCTTACTTTTAGTGTTGCGTCTGGACCTGGTACAATCCATATAGTGGTCTGAATTCGTATAATTCACCTACTCATTCTCCTACTCTTTTGTATTCGTATAATTCACCTACTCATTCGCCTTCTCATTCGTATTCGTATAATTCACCTACTCATTTGCCTTCTCATTCGTATTCGTATAATTCACCTACTCATTCGCCTTCTCATTCGTATTCGTATAATTCACCTACTCATTCGCCTTCTCATTCGTATTCGTATAATTCACCTACTCATTTGCCTATTCATTTGTATTCGCATAATCCATCGCCTATTCATTTGTATTCGTATAATTTACCTACTCATTTGCCTTCTCATTCGTATTCGCATAATTCACCTACTCATTTGCCTTCTCATTTGTATTCGTATAATTCACCTACTCATTCGTCTTCTCATTTGTATTCGTATAATTCACCTACTCATTTGCCTATTCATTTGTATTCGCATAATCCATCGCCTATTCATTTGTATTCGTATAATTCACCTACTCATTCGCCTTCTCATTCGTATTCGTATAATTCACCTACTCATTCGCCTTCTCATTTGCCATTCGTATAATTCACCTACTCATTCGCCTATTCATTTGTATTCGTATAATCCACCTACTCATTCGCCTATTCATTTGTATTTGTATAATTCACCTACTCATTCGCCTTCTCATTCGTATTTGTATAATTCACCTACTCATTCGCCTATTCATTTGTATTCGTATAATTCACCTACTCATTCGCCTTCTCATTCGTATTCGTATAATTCACCTGCTCATTTGCCTAGTCTTTTGTATTCATATAATTCATCTACTCATTACTATAACTCACCTGTTGGTTTGTATACTTCATCTGCTGATTTAACTTTAGCTATTCCTTTGTTTGAGTGAGTTATGTCATCTGTACATTTAGTGAATGTTAATGTGAATCTTCTTCATCCCATCAAAACTCTCCTTCCTTGGACTATTTTACAAGTGGGAGAGATTAATTACTCAATTAAAGATTTTTTCTCAATACTGTTATAACAAGACTATCTGACGATTCATATTGCTTAGAAGGAGCTCAAATTGGGAGAGATAAGTCCATTTTAGATAATGTGGACATCAATTTGCCAATTCTTCCAGTCATATCGTCATTTGGGCTATATTTAAGATATTCTGTATCTAGTGGCAATGGTACATCTTCAGTTGCAAATGAAGTTATTGAAATAGATGCAAATGCTTCACATCCTTTGTCTTCAGTGTTGCATCCA
>NW_003548107.1:2322-10816 GCF_000090795.2 Amphimedon queenslandica | reverse complement strand
ACATCTGTATACCTTTAGCTCTAATGGGTTTTGGTTCATTAGACTATGTTGACCATGTAAAGTAGTACTATTAATTGGCCAACACATGTCTTCAGCCTTGTTTATTGTATATTGGACTAATTCTGATATTTTCCTGCCATTATATACATAGGATGAATATTAAATGATTCCTTGGATTTGGAGGTTACATTGTTATACAAGTATGAAGAATTTGTCGCCCAAAAAGCTGTGTCTTGTTGGATTATTAGTTCAATCCTATCGATTTTGATAGAATTAATGGTAAGCAACATTATGTTATTAATGAACGACATAGTTTTTGTGTAGTACATGCATGGTCTTTGGTCATATTTTATTTAGGAGTGAATTTTTCTCTTTCATCATTTTTTCTGATACATATACAAGTACTTATGTTGTGTAAAAATTTTGAGTTGATTCTGGTTACAATAGGATTTTTTATGAATTTTTAAGGCTCTCAAAAATATTTTACCAAAATTGATAGGAGAAAATTCTGAATTTTTATAATTTTTTCTGACTCAAGCAGTGTATACATGTACTTATAATTGTTGCATAGAAATTTTGAACTGATTTCAATCAAAATTGGATTTTATTAATGAATTCTTTAAAGTTGCCAAAATTTGGCAAAACACCATGACAGAACTGTGCTACATGATTATGTTTTTTCCTTAATAATTATCTATTTTTAGTCATTTCATAAAAACACTATCCAAATTGATTATCATAAAAGCCAACTCTTAAAGAATCACAGCACCAGCACTGGGAGGGAACCAATTAAGGAGCGCCCCACTGACCCCACTGGTCTAATTGGGAATGAGGAGAACCATAATGTAGAGTCAAAAGAAGGACCGGATCCAAAAGTGACAGAAGAGCCTTCACAGCCCCTAAATGTAGGAACAGAAAAGAAGGAGCCAATAAAAGAACCAGTAAAAGTAAGAGATATATGCATATACAATGAATCACTGATTGTATTGTAACCAGACGCTTAAAAGGAAGTACTGTAGTACATACACTTAGTCTGTCCTTTGTGAAATTATTAATTGCATTCGCATAATGTGAATTGTTAATGAATGTGTCAAGTGGTGTTCTTTTATTATTATGGCTTCATGGATCTCTCAATGCCTAAATTATAACAGGAGTCTTGAATATAATGATAACTCAATTTCTTAGGTACATTTACCTGATGAGATTCATCCTAAAAGTCAAGCAGACTTATGGATAAAGCTGTCTCCTTCAAACGTGGTATGAAGACATAATTCTAATCCTTTATAGCTACTTTATGACACATTATACATTGTAGATTAGAAGAGTGGGATATTTTGACAAAAGAAATTTGAATGACGTGAGGATCAACATCATCTTGATGCAAGACAAAAGACAAAGACCACTTCCCACAGTCTTTATAAGACTGCACTACACTGATGCCAAGGAGCCACTATGCTTGTCAACTGAATTAGACCACAGTGCCATTAAAGAAGGACACGACAACTACGTCCTTTACTTGGTTCGTAATCCTCAGCTTACTGAGATCCAGAGAGAGTCTCTCTCACACGTTACAGTATCAACTAATGGAGACTGCAAGGATGAATCAATTCCCGTTGCTATTGAGACTGTTTTTGATCCAAAAGAGTACAAGTATAAATTCGCAATGTGTCTACATAAATCGGTACGGCCGAACCTCGAGCCAAAGGTCCTGCTTGATTGGGTCAAATTGAATCTTGCACTTAGAATGGAATTCATGACAATTTTCTTGCAAGCTGGAGCAGAGAAAATCTACGAAGTTTTAGAGCCTTACCTCAAGAAAGGAGTCCTAGAAGTATTGGACTGGAAGCTAGAGCCACCACTGATTGATAGTGCCTCGTATCACGACGGACAGACTGGAGTCATAGCAGAATGTATCTGGCATAACTTTAATGATGTTAAATACCTTGGAATGAACGATGCCGACAAATTTTTTATACCACAGAAGCACTGGTTGACCATCGCTCCTTGAGATGATGAAAGAGCTAGACCAGCCAATGTCTAAACGATACGGTTCCTACTTATTCACCAACACACTGATGGTAGACAATGGGAATCTCCTAAATCAATCATTCATCAGACTTGATCCACTCTCATTACCTGTGTACTTCAAACGAGCTAAGAGTTGTACTACTTATGCCGAAATGATTGTAATTGTACCAAATGCTACATGCCCTGGCCTCAGTCACCCCAGACTATTCTTGTATCGTGCAGATAAATATACCAAAGAGCTCAGAGTCCCTGATAGCATTGGGAGGTCACAGCACTATCGACCGACTTGGGATGGGTATTTTCATAAATGCTCACCTGGACAGCTTTCAGACTCATTTAAGCAGTCGAACCGCAACCGTCAGGAAATGTGAAGGAGCCCACCCATTTATTTGCAACTCCAATCATATACATGTAGATGCTTCGATTAATGCCTAACTGACTCATGAATAATTTTGTATATTCATAATTTCTGGTTATTCTTTTTTCTTTCTATGCATGATACAGCACAAGTTATACATGGCAAACAATCATGCTTCATTGTGCATGCTAATTTTTTAGCTCATTTTTCTTTGCGTAAAAAAATTCTGCAGGCTGGCTATATTTTAATTAGGCTGTGGAATTTGATGGCACACTCCCGTTTTTACAGTGATACCTCAACCACCCGATCCAGAAACCTTTTGAAGCAAATGTAATAGAAAAAAGGAAACATTTTGGTACACCGACACCGACATAATTATGGCCGGCTGACAAGACCCAGGTGCCAACATCCTAAAGGTGGGCATCCACGCATTGTTGCTTGCAATTTGTGGTCAAACCTTTGATGTGGTTGGGCAACATGTTGCATGAAGTAGAGAGAGTCTCAAATTCATGCAACATGTTGCACAACCGCATCAAGTTGCATAGTGGATACCTACCTTTAGTGCCCTGCCTAATGCAATTATTATAATTAATAACACTAGACTAATGCAAAACATTAAGGGGGCAAGCCCTTAATGTTTCACATTAGTCTAGTGTAGTACGGTGTTATTTTATTATGGTGGTGTCAGCGTGGTACCACCGGGTCATCAGCTCAGGGTGGCACCACCGTGTTGTGGTACCACTCGAGGCCAAGAATTTATAAGAAAATCAGTAACGTAGTGACCTTAAGTTCGAGGTAGCTCCACAGTTACGAGAAGATCACAGTCACTAACGCCAACTGGAAGGAAGGAAACTGAAAAATGTCGAACTACAAACAACTAGCCGACTTTGGGCCGGAGACGGACGCCAATGAGGACACACAGAAAATAGCGGACACAGTAAACCAATAAAAATAGTCCCGCTACCATCACGTATACCGGGGGGTCCAAACAATCTATGATCCAGCTACCCCTCCAGCACCTGTTTATTTTCGCAATATTTTTTTTGTGAATCCTGCATTATTAAGCTTTCATGGAATAAACTTTTCACGAATAGATCTAGCTTGCCTTGCAAACTGCGGCATGCACCACGTGGCAATGGTGATCATAGAGTTAATGCAGAATTTTGCAATTTAACCTTGAAACATCAAAACTAATTGCAAAAAAATTTTACAGTGAAAATAAACTGGTATGCAGTATTAAATATCTTTAGGTTAAAGTATCCCTAGAGGAAAAGACTGGTAGAAAATTTGCAGAGTTCAAGGCCATGTCATTCCGCTCTCAACCTGTATCAGGAATGAATTACATTATTAAAGTAAGAGATACTGTAGGGTCAGTGGGTCAAATTGAATAAGTCATACCAGCATGGAATTTGGATCCTCCCTTATAGGGTTAGATTTGGTTAAGGAGTTGGGGCATATTCAACTTTTGGTAGTGGAATATCCCAGTTAGTAATATTATTATGGATTATTACCTTTGTTGCATTTTGGAAAATGAATGGATGGCAAGAAATAATCATGCATAGCCAACACATATTCAACATTGGAAATGCATGCATCAAAATTGCTATTAATTTTGTTATTACAATAAAAGAAGGTCACTGATTAAATTACTAAATCCACTAATATACGGTTGTAGCTCATGCTTTGCTTTAAGATCAAATATCATTCATGACTTGATTTTTGTATCTGTCAAATTATACAGTATAGCTGCTTGTTTATTTAATTCAAGTTGCTTTAAATTTTTACAATCCTTTGAGACTGACGGTGTCTCTGAATCTTTGCAAGTCAACTTAATTTGCAAAAAGTGATCTGTGGCCTCATTGTTATAATCGTTATTATCAATGTTATTATCATTGGTATTCCATAAGATATCAATTATATTATTGTGCTTTAGATATGTGTTGGTCGTAGTACATATGATTACATATGGGTGCGTGTCTATAACAATCTTGATGGAGAGGTAAGTCTCACTTCCTACCGGTTGGACAAGAAAAAGGATGACCCAATTGAAGTTTTTGAATAATTTTTGCTGTTACATAACTGTTTTAATACATTGTGCTGATTTTCGTTGCTGATTTCATTTGCTGTTTTTGCTGATTTTTATTGCTGAGTTTTTATTTGCTGATTCCATCATTGTGCTGATTTTTGCTAAATGAACTGAGTTCAGTTATACTTTGATAAACTACACTAAAATGTTGTGGGTTACTGTACACAAGGATGAATTAGAAGCCGAGGCTTCTAATCAACTAACATTTGAGTATTGACTATATGCAGTAGGCCAACATATGTCATCACCATTTTTATTGCATTTTGGACTAATTTTGATATTTTTCCTATTATACAGGGTGAATATTAAATGATTCCTTGAATTTGGAGGTTGTAAGTATGAAGAATTTGTCCCCCAATAAGCTGTACTTGTTAGATTAAGTTCAATCTTACTGTTGTTGATAGCGTTTATGGTAAGCATCATGTGTTATTAATGAATGATGGAATTTTTGTTTTATTTAGAAGAACATTTTTCACTTTTATATAATTTTTTTCTAATACATATACCTATGTTGTGTAGAAATTTTGAGCTAATTCCAATAACAACTGGATTTTTTTACAATTTTTAAGGCTCTCAAGTCAGGCCAAAGTTCTTGTATATACAAGGTCATTGGCCAAATTTTGCCAAAATTGAAATGGAGAGAATTTTTATAATTTTTTGATGCAAATACATGTACTAATGTTGCATAGAAAGTTTAAGCTGATTCTAATCACTGTTGGATTTTTTATGAATTTTTCAATTTTCTCAAAAATTGGGACAAAGCTGCTGTACTATAGCACGGGGTCATTGACCAAATTTTACCACATTTTATAATTTTTTCTGATGCATATACACGTACTTATAAATGTTGCAGAGCTAATTCTAATCAAAATTGGATTTCATTAATGAATTTTTTAAAGCTGCCAAAATTTGGCAAAACACCATGACAGAACTGTGCTACACGATCATGTTTTTTCCTTAATAATTATCTATTTTTAGTCACTTAATAAATTTTAAAATACTACCCAAATTGATAATCATAAAAGTCGACTCTTAAAGAATCATAGCACCGGCACTGGCAGGGAACCAATCAAGGAGCACACCACTGGTCTAATTGGAGAATCATATATAATGTAAGATTCAGAAGGACTGGGTCCGAAAGTGACAGAAGAACGTTTGCAGCACCTCTAGGCAGGAACAGAGAAGGAGCCAATAAAAGAACCAGTAAAAGTAAGAATATACATGTACATGTATACACTGATTGTAGCTAGTGGGTAAAGGGGAGTCTTAAAAGAAGACTGTTGTGCACATAATGTGAATTATTACCATGGCTTCATGGATCCTTCAATGTCTAAATTATAATGAGAACTCAATTTCTTAGGTACATGTACCTTATCGGATTTATCCTAAAAGTCAAGCAGACTTATGGATGAAGATGTCTCCCGGCTTCAAACGTTGTTATGAAACACATTTTAGTCCTTTTTTTATTCTATGATTATTAGATTAGAAGAGTGGGATTCCTTGACAAAAGAAATTTGAATCATTGACGTGAGGATCAACATCATCTTAATGCATGACAAAAGAAAAAGACCACTTCCCATACTCTTTATAAGACTGTACTACACTGACACCAAGGAGCCATTTGCTTACCAGAGAAGCACCAGTCCCTCCTTAAAATGATGGAAGAGCTAGACCGACCGATGTCTAAAGATACGGCTCGTACTTATCATTTCACTAACACACTCATGGTAGACAATGGGAGACTCCTACCGATAGTAGAACAAGCTTTATCATCAAACAAATGCACCGGACTGGATCCAATGTCATTACCTGTGTATTTCAAATGTGGCAAGAGCTGTACTACTTATGCCGAAAAGATTATAATGGTGCCAAATGCTGCTTCTACTGCATGGCCTCATCACCTATTCTCATATCGTGCAGATAAATATACCAAAGAACTCAGGGTCCCTGATAGTATTGGTAGGTCACAGCACTATCGGCCGACTTGGGATGGATATTTTCATAGGTGCTCGCCTTCGCAGCTTTCGGACTCATTGAGTGCAGGGAATTATTTCTATAATGTGACTGGCTGTAATTATTTATCAGTACAAAAAAATCATATTAAGGTTAATGACGAGATTTTAGTAATCTTTTGTCATAAAAGTAATAAAACTATTAATTAAACTACAGTGGAAGGAATGTCGAAGCGCTGTCTCTTTCTCCCTCTCCTTCTTCTCTGGCTCTGCTGTAGCCGGATCACTAGTGGTGAGTTGTAAGACGTAGCTGCTTTGTTCCAGCTTTCATCCAGCACAGATTTTGGTTCCAGGGACAAATAAGCTTGATTACCTCGAAAATAATGATAATCTAGCAGTAATTAAAATAATTGTTTTTAGCCTCATAGCACTCACTCTATGCCTGAGTGCCTTTGCTGAAATAATGAACATGAAGAATGAGTAATTGTATAAAGTTTTGGTAGGCTCTGTGGTTCTCAAAAACAATAAATAAATTATATATCCAGCAGCTACTAAATCTACATGTTAATGTTTTACATTCTTTCTAGTATACTTATTTCAATAATATTGTGTTTGTGTTTATGTGTGCATGTATATAAATGTACTGAATACATAAACTTTACATTCCTTATAGTACATATGAAGTAATGCCATGTGAATTGCAATTTATAAAAGTGATGAGAGAGTAGAATAGTACATCCTTTTTAACTTGATCTTTGCACTCTTGATACACACTTGGTTTTTATACTTCCTCCTGTGAGTTTATTCATATCTTTTTAGGCCAGATTAATGGAACAGTCATTTTATCTCGATTTAATTCCACGTCAAGTTCTTTCTCATCCGGGATAGTTAGAGTCTATTATAATGGCTGGGGTAACATCTGTAATGATGCTTACTTTCATTATGTTGAGGCCGTTGTCATATGTCATCAGTTGGGATTTGATTCAGAGATTTCTTATTCTACCTCTGGGCAGAACACAATGTAAATTATTCGAAATGTTGGTATTTTATACTAATTAAATTTACTGTATGCTTTAATCTCGGCCATTATAAATTAGCCTAAATGCTTTAATGTGTACTTATTTTTCCTCATAATTTTTGAAATTGATCTATCTTACAAAATTTTATTATATGAGAGGAATATTTTGCAAATTTGTCTGTGGAAAAGTAATTGGTAAAATTTTATATTGATGATAGTTACTTTTTATTATGTTTTGCTATAACTTTTACTATGCAAAAATTGGGCGAGATTATACAGTACATCTTGATAATCAATAGCTTAATTATTATAAATATATCCCAACTTACTTACCATCTCAAATTCTGCACTATCACATTTTTCTATATCTAATTGTATTTTTCTACATTTAAGTGTGTGCATTTTTTAACTGTTGTATTTCTAACTATTATAATAATATTAATAATAATTAACGACAAAGAATAATAATAATAAATTACTAAAGTCTGTTTTTACAGATATGGTACAGATTATCTACCTACAGTATGGCAAGGCTTAGATTGTGGCAGTTATTTTCTCTCAGTGTCTCAGTGCTTCTATTCCACTGAGATTGATCACCAATGCAGCTCCAATAGTCAAGATGTAATAGTCCAATGTTGTAAGTCTCTAATCATTACCTTATAGCTGGTATTTTTTGAGGGAGTAAATTTTGATAAATTGCTAATTTTTGAAATTGCTAAATTTCAGTGTTTGGCTAAATTTAATTTGTCAAGTATGCATGGAATGGTTCAAAACGGCAGATTTATTTTGGTGAATATCTATTAAAATGCCATATTTTTCCCCTCAAGATTACAAGCTACATGTATAAAATAGTTATTTGAATAAATATAATCTATTTTTTTAGCTAGTACTAAGATATGGGATAATCCATTCCTTGGCATGATACGTCTACAGGGAGGGGATTACTCTAATGAAGGTCGTGTTGAGCTATACTGTAATGGACAATGGGGAACAATATGTAGCAATGGGTTTGATTCTACTGATGCCAACACACTCTGCAGGCAACTAGGATA
>NW_003548107.1:0-1819 GCF_000090795.2 Amphimedon queenslandica | reverse complement strand
TTATAGCAAAATTACCAAAAATCAAGCACCCTCAAAATAAAGTGCTATATGGTATTGAGTTAGTGGTTGATTGCTATTTTTGGTATTTTAGTCGTTATAATCTGAGTCAGCCAGTGTGGAGTAATAATATGTACAGTGTTTCAGGGACTGGTTGTTTTGGTGATGCTAATGCTTGCCCACTTCAGTCAATATCTAACTGCTCGTCTCAAATCAGTCTTATATGTGGTTAGCTGTGCCTGTTAATTTATTATATATTTAATGTGTAATAATGTGACTATAATTGACAAAAGGTACATGTACCTTATGGTGGATAATCAAATTCATTTTTATAGCAGAAAAATCCAACTTTTCTGTGCTCGATTGACAAAAAAAATTTTTGCACAGGTGCAAAAATTTACTATATAACTTCTGCAAACAATTATTTTCTAAAAAAAACACACAGGTTGATATTTTTCCATTATAATGCTGAATTTAATAATCTGCCAAATCGTACCTTTTGTCAATTATGATCACAATTTATTTTTATATACTATATTACTCTAATACTTGTCCTCTCATTGTAAAATTATTTGTTCTCACTTTGTATTTCTATTATTATTGTAGGTGAGAGTTCAATCTCTATTAAATATGCTGCGACGAAAAGTGTTTGTTCTCAAGTTATGCAGAATAGTAAGTAATTGCAATAATAATAGTGGTAGCTAAATGTCATGATGTATTAGTAATATTAGTTTAATGTACACATAATAGCAATAGCTATGTCAAAAATTTTATAGTAACAAAATTGTAATAATACCTTTTTTGTGTTGTTTGCAAGTTGAGTTGTGATCATTAAAATTAATGAAGGTTCTTCTCTCTTTATTATCAAAGATAAGCTGCTTACTTCGCTGGTACTGTTCCGTAACAATGTCACGTCAGCTTTGTTCACTTCTGGCATCATTAGAATCTATGGTTCTTCCTGGGGTAACATCTGCTATGACTACAGTTTTAGAGCCAACGAGTCACATGTTGTGTGTCGCCAGTTGGGATACACTGGGGCTTCAAGCTACTCTAGAGCTGGACTAAAAAAGTAATGCAGTATGTAAGGATTATATATAATGTGTAGTTAACTATTGAGGGACTTAAGTTTTGCAATTTGTTAAAATTCTTGAAATTAAATTCATGAAAATCTAGGCGGAATGCTTGAATTCACAAATTTAAATCCACTAAAGGGAATTTTCAGTCAAGAAAATTTGATCCTTCATAAGTTTCCAACTACACAGTATTTGTATTGCTAAATAGAGTAGCTCGTGGAAGACTGGAAGTCCCTTATGATTGTTTTATTTTTATTAAATTTTAATAATAATAAAAATAATATTTTTCTTATTTATTGTTGTGTCCATTAGTTATGGAACGGATCTATTAAGTACAACTTTAAGTGGCGTTTCGTGTAGTGACAGTGGCTATCTCTCTATCTCTCAGTGTACATTTAATCTGTATGACTGGAGTACTCCTTGTTATAGTGACTCTTATGATGCTACAGTAACCTGCTGTAAGTCCAGTAACCTATTTATAAGTTATAAGTACAGTACTGGTTATTGTGAGATACAGCTTTATGGGCAAACATAGTCATGCAATATATTTTTAAGCCTGAGATTCGATGAAACAGTTAAGTGTGTGGGTGATCTGACCTTTTGACACAAAAGCCTTTGAAGTTTACACAAAATTGGCCAAATTTTAATTTTGTGTTGCGTTTTATGGCAATTGTAAACCAGGCTTTACCCTATTTGTGAAACAGCACAAACTTTTATACATAGAATCAAGAGTGGATAAGGAGGAGGGG
>NW_003548106.1:3918-10830 GCF_000090795.2 Amphimedon queenslandica | reverse complement strand
CGCCTTTTCTTGAAGAAGCTGTAGCTGTTTTTTGTTTTGATCTTGCTGTATCTGCTCCTTCTCTTTTATTTCTCTTTGAAGCTGTTCCTGATAAAATTCTCTCTCTCTTTGTTGCAGATGATCTTGAACTATTTGAAGCTGTTTTTCCATTCCCAAATTCTCCCAATCACTCAGTATCCTTCTTCTTAGTTGATCTTGATACTGGTCCAGAGGTATTACACTAGTAGACCAATCATTATCACTAGTATATCCTATACAGTAACAAAAGTTGTGGAGAAGAAGATAATAATTACAGTTAGTTACTATAGATATTGATGGATTCATTTTTAATCATTGTATGTGTGACCTTTGTCAGTTTACACAGTTGACCACATGAAAATATTATTGTATATTTAATGTATAGTTGCAGCAAAGATCAAAGGCCTAACAGTTGTGATAAAACCCACAGAACACTCCCACCACAGTGTGATATTATAAATAGCACACTCATTTATTTAATGTGCAGCAGTGTGATATCAGTGATAGCAGAGCACGTGCAATCTTTGCTGCATACACTAAAACAATTAATACATGTGGCGTCGTGCGCTATCTGATTTATCTGCACTCGCTTCCGGTCTCGTCGCTAAAATAGTGCACTCGGCCTTCGGCCTCGTGCGCTATTTTTAGCGACTCGACCGGAAGCTCGTGTGGATAAATCAGATAGAACACGCCGCCCCATGTATTAACTATTACATAAATACACTGATAATAATATTTCATTCACTCTAGCTCCTATTAATATCAGTGTTTCTACAGTCATTATATTTCACTATTGTACATAGCAGGAATGAATTGGTAATAATTTGTATCATAGGTATACATCAAATGCTCTCAGTAAAATTAATATTCATTATACGAAATACTTGCTTCGTTGTATTATTATGATTACAATCATTACATATTTAATACACATTGTATCTACTACTGTGTACATGTACTTACTGAGTTCAATAACTGTTGTATCTTTGTATGATGTTTCTCCCCCAAACTCAATTATCCAGTTAGTTGCTGGTGTCACACTCCACACTAAGAGAGAATGATCATATCTCCAAGTTACATTGACTGGTAAGTTAATCTATAAAATTAACTCAGTAAGTTACCAATAAGTTACTAATAAGTTACCAATAAGTTACCAATAAGCGGCAATCTGATTGGTCAATTGCAAACTAAAAACATGGATTTTAATTGCAACACACATGCATACTGTATAGCACAAAAATTTGAAGGCTTTAAATTTTATAAATTTTGCAATTCTTTGACAATTCAAAAATATAAAATCCATGAAAATCAATTTAATTTGGTACAGAATTGCAAGAGTGTAAGCTTTTAAATATTAAATCTTCAAAATAAATATTCAAAAAATTGATCTATTCCTTGCAAAAAAATTTAAAAGTACATAAAGGCTAGTTTCCATAAATCCAATACAATGCTGTTGCAAAAATTGTGGAGATAGGTAGAGTCCAAGTCTAACTACAAAAAATCTAACCGCCACTGCAGAATACATATAACAGCCTCAGCTATATGGAAACCAGGTTAATGTTTGTGTTGCAGGCCTACTTATTGTATGCATTTTGCAAAGAGCAATTTTTTGGGTTGCCTATAAAATCTATTTTACTGATTTAATTCTCACAAATTTATAATTTACATTGTCAGTGTCAATTTCACAAATCATTTACAAAATCCAAATATTGATGATGGAAGTCTTACTTGGTAATTCATAAAAATTCTGTATAAATAGCCATGCGTCATTGAGTATGCTCAGAATATAACAAATCATTTCTGTGGTTGCTCACTGCACTGCTAATCCACTCATAACTGTGAATACATGCAGACACACAAGCACTTGTTTTTGAAATGAATATATGTATACTTTGTTTAAAAACCCCAAAGACAGGAAGGCAAAATAAACAGACACATGCAAACAGAGAATACATTATATGTATATGCATTACAAAGCTCATTTTAGTATAACTTGTATCATCATTACCTGTTCTTGCCATATTTTTTTATTAATGTCCAATAACCAACTGTTTTTGGTACCCCATCCACCCACCACAAGTAAATGTGGTCCTGAGCTAGTGTCAATCAAAACACTGGAATGAGCCCATCTTTCTTCGGGCCATTCTACTGATCCTTCGGGATTAGGTACTTCTGATATACCCTGAAAAATAAGCAGTATATAGGCTGATGCACACTGCAATATGGTACAACCAGAAGTGCCTGTAAAATGCAGGTGTAATGTAAGAATTAGATAATTCTAATTTTTGCATTTCACAGACACTTTCAATCACTTTTTTGCAGCGACTATATCAGCTTTATAGTAGCCATACACATTTAAAAAATATTGTTTGATTTATTTAACAAAAATTTTATAATGTTATTCTGTTAACTCACCACTGATGTCTTAGTGAAACTTAACATATACAGTTTATTACTGGCCCCATTAGGAGTATAACCTCCGAACATTACTGCAGTGTTATTAGTAACTGGTGTTAGAGTGAAGGAACTAATAGGAGGTGGTCTGTCTCCAGTAACAACAGGAGATATCCATTGATCTAATAATAATGTACAAAAACATTTTTTACGCATACATATTACATACACATTCACCATGCATATGTACATGTATGTGTATATATGTGTACATTATTATTTATGCATACACATCATGCATAGACACATATCACTATCACATGATACACACACACACACACACACACACACACAGATACACTCATGTATGGATACACACACACACCACACCTGTACAAATAAAGGACAGGTGCAGGGGGTGTCCATATTTGAAGATTACTATAATCTAGCTATTCTGGTACATGCATCAGTGATAATAGTCTACTAATAGCTATTTTAGTTTAATTATTTCATTCATATTCTTATTTAGAAAGTTACAGTCTTACATATGTTTGCTTATAATAATTAATTACATGTATGCATAATTTGTGATTCAAAAGTGTAATACACACGACAATTAAACAAGTAACAGTATCACACTAATTAGACACATGTCATACTATAATTGAAGGCGATGCATGATCTTTTTGACCTCAGCCACACTTAGCATATAGGCATAATAAGTGTAAATGTTTTTTTCCATTCAAAAATGCTACAAAATTATGCCATTCTCAAGCAATTTGAATTTTAAAAAGCATAACAAGTACAATAAGTAGCCCTAATTGAGGCTCTATTGCTTTTAAGAAGAACGCTATGCCCTTCATACACAGCCTGGCAAGAACCCCAGAATAACTAACCTGCTGATATCTTGTAATAATGTATTTCATTACATCTACTACGTGCATACTTGGCACTGGGTTGATTTTTAAGTGCATCATTGGAAGATGATCCCTTTCCTGCAATTACTACAAGGTAGTCCTCACCATCAGAATGTAGTGCTACCATTCCACAGTTGGCCTTCATCATTGGACCATGATCAGAAGTAGAAGGAGAAAGTTCCCTCCAGGTGAATGTATCCACGTTGAAAGAATGCAAACTATTATGATAGCAGCCAGAATGACCACAATACCCACCAAAGTAGTAAATTTCCTTTCCAATAGCAACAGATGAATATCCCCAGACACCCAGTGGAGGGTTACCATTTGTAGGCCTCTGCTCCCATTTCCCAGTTGGTAAATGACACATATCCATTAATGACGTCATTTCTTTTTTCATTTCACTATCATGTGTCTCGGGGAGATCAGGCTGGTCTCCACCCCACATATAAAGGTAGTCTCCTACCTTTACTGTGGAGTGTCCATATCTCTCCACTGGTTGATAGTCTATAGAGAACAAGAGGTACCAGTAACAGAGTAACAGTAATATAGTGATGAGCCTTAGAATAAGGACAGGATACAGAGGAGTAAAGCAAGTGAGAGAGTAAGAGAGACAAAGAATGAATGAAAGAGATACAAAGAGAAGAGAATAGTGACCCTCACTTTTAGATGCCATTCTTGAAAAATACCAGCCCCACCTAAGTTGCGTCATAAGTATGACATCACTTCAGACCACACCATATACCAATGCAGGAAGCGGAAGTAGATAGAAAAATATGCAGCAACTTGAGCAAGCTCTAATAATAAACTTCCCAAATCAAGTGTAATGCAAAAATGCAACTAACAATAGTCTATTTGGGTAGTTTACGTTGATTAGCAATAATCAGTCTTCATTTTAATGTTCATGTGCAACCCTCCCTTGAAGCATAGCATACATGTTAGAAGAATGTACATGTGCATAATGTCCCCAGTGTCTAATTTTGGCTGCCATAATAATGGTAGTCTTGTACATGCACAGTAAGATAATAAGATAACATTTACAATACACTGATTAAGATCATTTGACCAGGTCAAAGTGATATGGCAAAAGGCTCCTCCTGAAAGAGCTAGTTACTTCAAGAACAAGTGTATCTAGTCTTGTATAAAACCTTTGCATGAGTACTAGATCTATACGCAGTTACCTAACTTAAGTTCTCATCAAAAGAATTATTTAGAATAAAAATAAAATACAGAAATTGGCTAAGATTAATTAAAACTCATACAAAGAGAACAAAAATAATTTATTATTTTTGATTCTATCAGTTAACTTATCAGGTAGTACCATTAATGATTGAATGTGTTAATATATCACATTAATGATTAAATAATAATGATTAAATTTGTTGATATATCAGTTAGTGTACCATTAATAATAACGTGTACCACTAGTGCCTTTCTCTTTCCTCTCATAAGAGTTCCTGTGGCAGAAGGTACCTAAATATATACACATAGAGTTCATGATATCATTCTACAAAGAGATAAAAGCGTATTTTTCTAATTACATTTATAATATGTTAGTAGGTCATAGGCATATGTACATGTAAATGTAGGTATAGGAATGAAATTTGAATTGAAGGGGGTCAATCCCACAAGTCATGCATGTACATTATAATGGAATATGAATATCGGAAATAATAAAAAATCATTTTTTGTCATTTTTGGACAAAATTGCTCAAACAGCTGGTCAAAACCCTGTACTACAGGATCTTTGACCAAAAACATTAGTAAAAAACCAATTTTGATCTAAATTAGCAAAAAGTTTCTGCACAATATTATTTTACATATACATATCATACTTGTGTATCATGTATGTGTATGTGTATGCATCAAAAACATGTAATAAAAATTGAGAATAATTCCCCCAAATGATTTTTGGTGATATACATGTACATACCCTGTACTAAGTAACATGCTAGCATTATACTACATATACATGTAAGTAGAAAATGTAATAAAAATTGGGAGTCATTTTGGGCCAATTTTTAGAAAAAAAAACACGGGTATATTACAGAGTACTTTTCTAAAATTTAAAGATTTTAAATGATTTGAAAATTATTTGTTAGAAAGAGCTGGAACTTTTTACATAGCATAAGGATATTAATACTGTATAGCAGGAAATTTTGGAGGCATTTATATTTGATGAATTTGCTAAATTTTGGTGATCGGTAAATTTTAAGCGGGCAAAGCTAACATTAATAGCTACATTAATAGTCTGTGCTACAATAAAATTAATAGCTGACCTTTAAATATTAGCTTATGTGCTTCAATAGGAACTAGCTCCAAACTTTTCATGAATAATAATTTTCAAATTGCCAATGCTAATGCTATCAGGATCCTCCAGTAATACATCCTCTACCTTTGATCCTGTGACAATAAATAATATTATACTGACTATTATTAACAGACTAACTAGGGAAATATTTGTCCATAACCTTTGGATAGATGAGCTGCCTATCTACTGCATACAATACCCAGAAAAAGATAGTCACCACCTGAAAGAAAGGAAAAATAACACCAAATAAATACATAGGAAGATGATAGAGGATCAATGTTGATGGAGTTAGACATGACCTGAAAAAGACAAATCAACAAGTCCAATCACCTTATATAAATAAAGTTCACGAAACACATAATGTCACTCAGTTGATACAATACATGTTGTCATGTTCATGTATACATAATGTAGAGCTACATGTACAAGTATAGGAACTGGCCACGAATTTGAGGGCATTAACAAAGATAATGACCAGTCATTGTTGTTAATTTATAGCCAGCAACAGATTAAAAGAATCAGACAGATCGAAAGAAAAAAAGTAAACAAATTCTAGCTATAGGATACAACAGCAGCAAATGCATAAACATACATGTACATGAAAATGCTAGAATGTCAATATCAATGGATGTACTTTTTCATATTTTTGTGAGGAAAGAAATCAAATGACACAGATATGTAAACAATCACATACATGATAATGGAAATGCTCTTCTCCCACCCCAAAAAGAAATAATGAAAATGATACTTTAGTGGGATGGTATATATTAGTTCACTATCACCCCACTACATTATCAATTTCATTTTTCCTTTTAGAGGCGGGAGAAGTATTTTCATGTACTTGGTAGAATAATGCTACCTAAAGTGGTTCTTGTCTCTCTCCTTTCTCTTGTTCTAGTATATTCTGCTGCTGGTTTGGAGTGTAGGATCTATGTCAGTTCATCTGATGGTATCGACAATACCTCTTGTTGGACTGGAGGAGTTCAAACACCTTGTGCTACTATTGATCTAGCTATACAAGGAACTGCTACTCTACAATACAACTGTTCATCAGGTATCCTTATCAACCTGTCTCCTGGTACATATACACTAGACACTACTAGTCTACTAGAGCAACAGCTACTGAGGAATAATGTGAGTATTATTGGTATGAGGGATGGTAATAGATATAAAGAGGTTAGTATCATGTGTCTACATGTTTCCTCTTCTTCATATAACTGGTTAAGGTATATTGCATTTGAATGTGTTAGTCTTTATTATTGTAACAATGTTCCG
>NW_003548106.1:0-2455 GCF_000090795.2 Amphimedon queenslandica | reverse complement strand
CTATGATATAAATAATGACACTACCTTCTACTATGATAGAAATCAAGGTTTTTTTCAAGAGTGACATGGCTTTGCTGGTTTCATTGCTATTATAGTTTTATTGTTTTTGATAATCCTACCAACACTTTGTATATTGTTTTATCCATTCAAATGGTTTCAAAAGTTATTGGATTGTTTACATCTAAGGAAACAGCTATTGATATCACTGGCTGATGTGTTTACTGGTCCTTATAAGAATGGAACTGAGAATACTTTCGATTATCGTTTCATGGCTGGATTATACCTACTGGCCAGAATAATCATTTTAAGTCAGTTTATTATTGGCTACCAGCAGTACTATCTCTATGCAGTCCCAACAGCTATATTTTCTTGTTCTTTTCTACTAGCAGTAGTAGTTCTAATATTTCGTTCATTCTATAAAAACATGCATAACTTTACCGAATTCCTTACTTTAGCTCTGACTGGCACACTTGGTATTTTGCTAGTTGTCCAGCTGGGTATCACTGTACTTTTTATTACTGTGCTATGCTTCAATATTCTTGTTTTTGGAATAATAATACCAGTTTATATAATGTATCATTTACGTAAAATTATAAAAGCTTGTCATTACTATCACAAAAAGAGAGTTCCTGTAATTCTTACAGAACAAGAACATGAAGAAGATGTTATATTATTAGAGAATAATTGGGTTGCTGATCGTATGGAGAATCCACAACAATATAATGAAAGTCATGTTCCTGTTATACCTGATGATCCAATAGCAGAGAATAAACAACCAGTTATTGCTACAGCTCTTGAAGAATTGAAAAGACTGCTACTTGAATCTTGATATTCAAAAATAAAAATTTTACTGCAATTATTAATTTGTGTGTTTTTTTCCCATTAAACAGCTGCTTTATTGTCTTTATGCTGCATTTTGTTAGTAAAATATTTTCATTGTAACTATAAGCCACACAAACTTTCTACACAACATATAGATCTAAGTACCTGTATATCTAATTATGATCTGAAAAATTATAAAAATGGACCTTTTCACAATTTTGGTGATAGTTTATTCCTTGTAATCATAATCAGGTCAAATTTTCAGGATTAACATAAGAATTTTAATATAACCAAACAGTACAATTCTTTATACATGATTGAGATTTTACGGTTCTCATTGCAACAAAACACAGCTGACATGTTAATGGCTGTAACCATTTATGGCATTACTCACATTTGAGTGTTGACAATAATAATAATAATACTCATTAATGCTGTCTGTCACTATTCTGTGGATCAGTTATGAGAGCTACCATACATCAGGTAAGTTATTATGCAATATGAACACTAGTCTCTATGAACACATGATCCAACTAATGTGATACTGTACAAAGGTTAACATGATTAAAACCATATAATGGGTTGGGCTTTGGCTGGTTGAATGAAGAATTTAGTCTGCAATAACAACATGTATAAATGAGAAATTACAATAGATACTGGTTCTGTAATACATGTATAGCATTTAAGCATTAAATTAACCTTTAACTGTCCAAGTCAGATACAAAATTTTACTTCAGTATGTGCTGCTACTCCTGCACTTTCAGTAATTCCATCAACTAGTGATTCATCCATTGTGTGGTTTACTAACTGTCAGTGTTGTTGTTCATATCTACTGCTTTATAAGGTAAGATTACACTGTTAGTACAATAAACAGTAACTGTTATTGTTTTTACTATAATTGTTATAAGAAATGTCCAAGTATTAAATAACCATATAGGTCATAAAGTACCATGTATTATACATGTACCGGTACATGTACAATTGTACATGTATTTATGCTATATAATAAGCACACTAGATTAACTATAAACTCACTTTAGACATGATCATTATATTTATTCCAAAGTGTGAGAGGTGACTGACAGTTTAGGAATCTTCATAAGGATAGACATAAGCTTTAGGAGTCTTCATAAGAATAGACATAAGCTTCTCCTGGGGTGATGTTATCAAGCTTAACTGCTAATGGATACTTTGTTTCATTATATAAAATAACCCAATGCCTGATTGTTACTACCAAAACCTGTATTGATACCACTGTGTTGTATTGCTACTAAAACCTGTATTGTTACCACCAAAATCTGTTACTTTGTCATATTGCATAAATAAACAATGGTATGAGAAAGATTATACCAACACTGTGAAACTGCACACCATGCAGGAGTAGAGCAAAAGTGCATGTTTTTCTTTGCATGCATCACATGACAAACACTGTGAGATTAGTCAAGCAAAACACCCTGTTAAAATTATAAATTTTATTGGGACAAGCAAAAATACTATTTGTACAGTCAAGTATAGTACATAGTCTCTTTCAATTGTTCATAGGGTGAATAGTGTATAAAGCTATCAGTATAACCTAGTAGCTCCAATAGAGTTATGAATCATTTCGACATGATAGATTAATAAAAAGCAAAAT
>NW_003548104.1:9423-10843 GCF_000090795.2 Amphimedon queenslandica | reverse complement strand
ATTGTGCACACATGGGGTGTGACCAGAATAGGCGTGACCGGAGACGTACGTACATACATACATACATACATACATACATACGGAGGGAGGGAGGGAGACTTCGCCTGAGTGGGGCGAGCTTATGCTCGCCCCAATAATAATCACACCTAATGTAAAAGGTGGGTGTGACTCAGCAAAATGGCTGTCTAGCTGTGCCGCTGAATGCCAGTCCTTTTTCTCAATCTTTTGTACTCTGCAGTGCTGTTCTTTTAAGCCAGGAGCTCAGCTAAGTAATTTTTTGCAGCTACAATAGGGGGTTCGTCCGAACCCCCCCCGAATCCCCCTGGCTACGGGCCTGATTATCACATAATCTCATTCAAACACAAAATTCACAGAATATGTAACCAGTGACAATAACCGACCATAAACAACACATAAACAATACATGTACATATAAAAACAACTTTTAATGGAATAATACACAAACAACTGAGCCATTCATTTACATGTACTTGTATAACATATGAGAGTATTTATTGACGGGGAGAAATTTTGGAGAAATTGTCTAAATTGATAGGTTGGCCAATTAAATTTTGGTAACTTCATTAACTCCTAACACGTGGCAGCTAATAATTGACAATAATTTGTGAGTTTCAATTTGGAGTATTCTTGTAATTTAAGGACTTGACAAATTTAATCTCTCACCAATAAATCCTGCAATACAGTACATGTACATGTATATCCTTATAAGGAAAGAGAGTATCCCTCCCTCTACAAAGAGTGTGTCTGGTGTATTAGTATACATTGAATCATTGAGTATCTATGACTGGACACATAAGTAGGACTAGGACTAGGGTAGTAGGAGAAGGAACACCTAGTGACAATATTACATAAATACCCAGTGGAAGAGATACAAACCACTACACTACTAGATGAGGGTCCCATTACTGACATTGTTATGATAACACATTATACTATCTACAATACACTGGACTAATGTTTACTGGTATTCCTAATTTAGTGGATTTCATGCATGATCTAACACAATTTGTAAATAATTAAATTCCAGGAAATTGAATGATGCTAATGAGGTAATGAAACTGTTCCGTGCTGGATTATTCTGTAAGGACTGTTGTGCCGTATGATTATAGCCTCTAGTTATGTAATTTTTCCTCTACATGTCATTATTATGAATGCACTTGACTTTTGTAAGTTCATGATACTCAGAGTACTTTATTAAGTTATAACATTTTGGCAACGACAAGCAATTTGCAACTTTCGCAACTTTCATTCCAAAGACACAACTTTCCCAAGTACATGTACAAAGAACATAAAAAATTAAAAAAAAAACAAGATGAAGTAGGATTCCGAACGACAAACGAAAATACAAAATGAAAATCCTACTCGTGACGCAAATTCAACTCTACATTGTGCTTTTAAT
>NW_003548104.1:4546-9413 GCF_000090795.2 Amphimedon queenslandica | reverse complement strand
TACTTTATCTTGTTTTTTTTAATTTTTTATGTTCTTGTTTGTGTTGATTTTTTAAAATAATATTTATAGTATTTCTTTAGTTGCAATTGTGATACTTGTTGATTTTACACAAACAATAATTTTCTTTATTATTATTATTATCATTGTTATAACATTTATGAGAGACAGAATTGAATAGACATGCTGAAGGAATATCAACTATCCTGATGACAAGTGAAACTAATACTAGTCTTGACACAAGTCCTTGTTCAAGAATCTGTGAGCTAAGAGTGTCCATCTTCCCTGCTATTCCTGTTCTTCCAGGCTGTTGTCAAGTTCATAATTATCATTGCATATCATAAGTCATAACATTAATTAATTGTTTGTTTTTTAAAATAAAATAAAATAACACACTTGATAAAACAGTAACATGTAAAATCAATACCTTCTTTTAGCTGGAAACCTCCACTAAAGTATTGCAGTAAGTTGATTCCAAGCATAGCTTGGTAAAAAATAACTTGCTTCTTCCAGAGCTGCAGATCTGAGCATGCGCGACCACACCCAAATTTTGGAGCACATGGCAAGCTTCTTTAATTAACAAAATGGCGGCATGCAGCTAAGATGGCTCGATCCAGCAGTCACAGTATCTCTTTTTCCTTACTTGAAGAATGATTTGATGGGACATGGACCTGTGCATAAACTGTTGGAGTAGATTGATGCAAAAATTATCCCTGTAGCACCAACTGATACTGAGATACACACCGACAACTGGATTGACAGGACTTCTGACTTGATGATGAAGATGAAAAAAGGTGGCTGAACGAAACGGCCTGTTCGCCGATTTTTGGTTTTTCTCTTAGACAAGGTCTAGAGCCACGCTATGGGTACCAATGGAGTCCTCTGGTCAAGATAAGGTCCTCTATAAAGTCTGGTAAGCATAAGAGCTCGTTTTCCCGGTATAGCAAGGCTGCAAAAGTCGTGGCAGCCATTTTGTTTGGAGGCGAATCCTACTTAGTAACGCTACTGCGTTACTNAAGTCTTCATTAAGTACTTAGTAACTAACTCAGAGTACTTTATTAAGTTACAACATTTTGGTGATGAGGAGCAATTTGCAACTTTCCCAACTTTCCTTCGCAAGACACAACTTTCCCAAGTACATGTACAAATACATGTATGTGCAGCTGGTAAAGGTCAATTCTACAGCCAACAACATTCCAACAACATTCATAAGAAGTTGGCTGTAATGAAAAGAGGATCTATCGTACAGCAGAATTTTAGAAAGAACAAATTTTCATTTTCTAAAATTTTCATTCAAAATTTTGACCAACGAAACAAATGAAAATTAGTGCTCAATAAAAGTTATTATGGACACTGTTCAGTGACTCCACCCTTCCCTCTAAGGAATATATGAATATCATTATAATATCAATGAATTATTATTACCACACACAATACTCTACACTAGGATACTTCATTGGGACCATTCTTTATTTATTTTAGATCAGTTTTGTTTAATTTAAGTTCTGAGCTGTCATTTTGTACACGTAACATGAGGGAATGACTTATTTTCAGTTGGAGAATATTCATTTTACAAGGAATGAGAATGGAAAGAACTACATGAAACTCTGCCTGATATACAGTACCACTAGCTCTGGTAACACACTGTATGCTATCATAAGGTACAAGAGGAAATATTAACTCTACATGTATTATTGGAAACAATGATACATGCCACACCATGTACAGCACCGGTCAGCAATAAGTGGACAAACCTATGATATCTGAACTAGAGTAATATAGCAAATAAAATTAGTGCTATGAATGAGTGCTGGCTAGTGGCTAGCATGAAGGCAGGCAGGATTGCTGCACTAGTGACAGAGCTAACGATGCCTCATGTTAACACCCAAACACTGATTATAATAATACACAGCATGCATTATATACAAAGATAGTTCATGAATATTTATAAGTTCTGATGTGATGTCAGGATGAGTCAGCTCACTACAGTACCGTATAGCGGAAAATTTTGGAAAGGCTAAAATTTGGTGAATTGCTAAATTTTGGCAATTGGCGGATTTTAATTTGGCGAATTGGTGACCACGTGCATTGAGCATGCGTATAATGTCTTGAAATGGCAAATTTTTATTTTGGCGAATGGCTATCAAAACGCCAAATTCACAAAATTTAATTCCCTCCAAAATTTCCCGCTATACGGTAACTTGTTTGGTGAATGCAATAATACATGTACATGTAGATAAACGTAGATAGTATGTTGCCATGAAAATGGTAAGCTACACATGTACAGTATATACATGTATGCAAACTATAGTTAGTGTATATATAGTGGGTATTATATTGTACATAAAGGAGAGACTGTATAGGCTGAGGGTATGATCCGAGGTATGATCCCGCTCCAGATCAAACACTCATCAACAGTACACATTTTATCTTCACTAACACAATACATTAATCATATCCTCTACTAATACTACATATACTTACTGGAGTTCTACGAGTAGCCATGTTTAGTACAGTGTTAAGATGCTGAAAAGTGAGACAACAAAACAGTTAGCAGCAGCAGCTTGAGCAGTACGTCTCTTTCTAAAAGTGATAGGGCGTGTCTAACAATAATCATTATAGTGGGCGGCGTGTACCCACGTGTATACACGTGTGCTCGGCGTCCTTGTGCTTCTAGAAGACTGCATGTGATATCATCCTCTGAAGACTTAACAATAGTACTCAGTATCAGTCTCTGATCCATTGGAATGAATCTACTATTCAACAATCATTAGGAACCATTTTACACACCTGGATTTGTAGGCATGACTTGACGAACTTAGTTTTGAAATAAAGTAAATTTTTCAAACCAGTTACTGATAATATTTAATACCAGTGCATACTATCATTTAATATTGAATAAATATTTTATGAGTATAGTATTAGTACAGGGTCACTTGTCAAGTTTGTCAATATTAAAGATAAGAGAAACCTTCAATTTATAATTTTCCTGATGCATATACATGTACTTATATTGTGTAGAAGGTTTGAGCTGATTCCGATCAAAATTATATTTGGCTCCATTGCAGTTTAGGTCCTACCTCAATTAATTATTAAAAGTTAATTGATGATGTTACCATCATGAATATTAATGATTTACTAGGTTCTTAGGTTTAGGATTCTTATTAACGACCTTGGGGGCTACGCCCCCAGGTCGTTCCTATAATTGATTTCACGGTCGCGCTATCTATATATATATATTTATTTATTTATTTATTTGTATGTCCACACTTACATTTCTTCTATACATGTTGTATTGGAGAAATAACAAGCCTTAGCAACCACCCGCCCACGCTCCTTTAAGTGAGTGGGTGTGGCCACGGCAAACAAAATGGCGGCTTACACATGGGACAAAGTTAAGAGCTTTCTAACAGCAAGAGAGCATAGAGATACTGTCTAAAGACTTCTCTAGAAGCATTATAAGGTAGAGAGAGCCTCTATAAGTCTTAATAATGACCAAGTTGTACTTGCAAGGTGGTGAAATCAATTATAGGAATATTTTTTACCCTGTTACGCTTGTTTTTAGGTATTCTAGGTTTAGGGTTTTGGGTTTTAAAGTGGTTAAAAGTCGCTGTACTATATTGTATAAGGGTCACAAGCCAAATTTCACCAAATTTGAAAAGCAAAATTTTTTGCATTTTTTTCAGTTATATATATCATGCATAATTATACATACACTTATATTGCATAGTAAGTTTGAGATGATTCTGTTAAATATTTTGATTTTTGAAAAATTTTAAAAAGTAGCATCAATTTTGGCTAAAAAACATACTTTGTAAGTGATAATAAAGGTAGTACAAATTGGAGGTACAAATTGGAATAATTTTTTTTAAATGGTATAATAGCTCGAAAAAATTAATATTTGTCAGAATTTCCTCAAGCTTTTTACATAACCTAAGTACATGTGTAATGTATCAGAAAATGTAACAAAATTGGTTCTGATCTTGTAGCCATTTTCGGGAAAAACCATGTGCTTTTACTTTAGCTTTTGCTTTTTTCAGGAAATTTACTATTTTAAAAATTGCTGCATATCTCAAAATTAATTTTTTTTGTTAGAATCAGCATAATGTCAGTATTAATAATAATTAGTCATTTCTTATTTTTTATTATAGGTTGTGGACCTGAGGCTGAACTCATCATCTCAAGGACTGATCTCTCATTCATATACTGAAGATCTATAGACTGGGCTTAGGAACTAAGGACTGTAACACTATAAGACTGGTTTATTTAATTAAAATCATTGTTGACTTGTACTCTACATGTATGGCTGAAGTGTGTTTCTTATTTTATTGTCATTTTTCCTGATTTAATCTCATTTCTGTTTAGGCCCTTCCAACTAGATTATTAGTTTCCCATTACAGATCATGAATAATATTATTTATGAAGGTGGGGCAACTTATTATCTTATTATCTTATTATCTTAATAAAAATTAATTAAAAAATTTATTCTTAACAAAGCATCCTCGTTTAACAAAAGGTAAAAAAATACTAAGTCTTTCTCTTCACCAAAGTACGGTTCTTATTAATACACAACTGACACTGTGGATAATGTGCTGAATCACTAGTAGAGACATCACTCGCACAATAGATGCAGATAGGTGAGTATCCAGCTAAATAGTATAATCGCTCAATCGAATCAAAACAATGTAGACTCCTTACATATACAAAAGGAAAGTCCTCCAGAGTGTTCTCCATATTGGAGAGATCTGATCCACAAGTAAATGAGTAGTGTTCCAGTTGAGACTGGAGGTACTCCCTCTGTTCCTTAGATAGCTTTACTTGCGAATATACTATAAGCGCCACATCTGGCACTCATCACTACCAGTGTACA
>NW_003548104.1:0-3964 GCF_000090795.2 Amphimedon queenslandica | reverse complement strand
TGGAAAGAGATGGGATAATTGAGAAGTCATCAAGTGAATGGGCCTCACCTTTGGTGATAGTTAAGAAGAAGGATGGGGGTATTCGGCTTTGTGTCGATTACAGGCAACTGAACCAGGTTACAAAGTTCGATGCGTACCCTATGCCTAGAGTTGAGGAGTTACTAGATACAATAGGGGATGCAGAATTGATAACGACGTTGGACCTTGCAAAGGGATACTGGCAGGTACCCGTGAACGAGAAGGACAGGGAGAAAACAGCATTTACTAGTCCTCGAGGACTTTATCAATTCAAGACTATGCCATTTGGTCTTAGTGGTGCACCTGCAACCTTTCAACGCATGATGGATGAAATCTTGAGAGGGACGGATACCAGTGTACAAAAGTGGCCAAACTGCATTTTTCCAGGATGCTATTTGAAAAGGAGCATTTTATACGGTTTTTAGAAATTGAATCAAGGTTTTGGTATAAATTATACAAAATTTTGGAAAAAGCTGCTACCTGCAATCTAATATCTGCTAGCTGGTAGTTGCAATCTGCTCTATCTAACCTGCAATCTACTATCTGCTAGCTGCAGAGCTGCTAGCTGCAATCTGCTAGCTGCAATCTGCTGGCTGCAATCTGCTTGCTGCAATCTGTTAGCTGCAATCTGCTAGCTGCAGAACTGCTAGCTGCTACCTGCAATTTGTCAGCTGCAATCTGCTAACTGTTGAGACTGCCAGCCAATGCTAAGTGCTATTTCTATTATTTTTATTAACTATTATTAAACTAATTATCATAATAATCATGGAAGAAGTTGATTGTTCTTTGGTTGAAAGTTGGATTAAAGATGGAAAAACATATGCTTGGATTAGTGAGCAATTGCAGCAATTGTATCCTAACATATCAAGAGGTCTTTCTGTTCGGAGTGTTAGAAGGTTTTGCAATAACCATAATATTAGTAAAATGACTGATGATGAACTTGATGATGTTGTTACTGATGCAGTGAAAGATGTAAGGCATATATCTACTCAGTAGCATAAATTAGTTTTGTACATGTATATGCTTTTAAAATAGGTGGGGGAGGTTTACGGAAGAAAAATGATGAAAGGGTATTTAGCTTCATCACTGGATATTGATGTTGGAGAACATCGAATAGCATCATCTTTGCAACGAGTGGATCCAGAGGGTTATGAGAGACGAAGGAGTGATACAGTAGACAGAGCCAATCCTATCCCATATTCAGCTCGTTACTTTGGCCATAAATTACATATGGACCAAAATGAGAAATTAATTAGGTATGGTGTTACTCACGTTATTGCAGTTGATGGGTTCTCAGGAAAAATTGTTGCTCACACATCCATGCCAATTAAAAACAATTTAACTATTTATCAAAAAGTTTACAGGTGGGAATAACAATTATTAATATTTGCAATTATTTGTTACTGTTTTTCAGAGAGGCAGTTTTGCAGTATGGACTGTGGCATCAGCTAAGAGTTGATCATGGGAGAGAATTTTATCTGTCACTATATGTTCAAAACCGTGCTAGAGAACTGCATGGACCACAGGACATAACTTCTTTTTGTCAAACTCCTTCTACTCAGGTATGTACATATTAATGTCACTTTGTAAATCTAAACTTATATTTTACAGAATTTAGCTGTTGAGAGATTATGGGTTCAAGTTAACAGCAGAGTAAACTACCCAGTGAAACGTGTATTAGTCAAAATGGAAGAAAACCAACTACTGGACTTGTCTAACACAACAACGCAATACTGTGTATCTTATGTGCTGATTAACACATGTAATGTAGGCATGGAGAGATTTGTTGGATCATGGAATGCACATTCTATTGCAGGTTATATCTATCGATCATGCTTCTTATCATTATATAAAATAGGGAAAGGAATACCCAACAATTTGGCATTAAACTGTAATACTTCCCCTGTGCCAGTGTCAGCTGTTCCAGTTGTAGATACAGCTGCTAGAGAGTATCAAAGAGACCAGGGACAGTTGACACTCTTTTCTAACTTTGGTACTGATCCAATTGGAAACAGACAAGATTTAATCAGAAGAAGAGAGCATCTGTTTCATTCAAAGGGATTCACATATGAAAACATGTTTACTAATACAGTTTCTGATGATGGACAAAAACTAGTCAATGGAATCCTGATGCACATTGAATTAACAAATAGATTAAGTTTATTATTGTGATTGATTTAGCAAAATACCTGATAAATGTGAACCAGACAATAATTGAATACAGTGTCATGATTGAATAACATTTTAGCAAATTTACACAAAGGAGTCATTAGGAAGTTAGTCCATAGTAGTTAATCAATTAAGTTCGATGACTTCATTGCTAGAGCTTGAATTGATATTTCCCATTGCTTCAATGATCAGTTTAAACTGGTTAGAATAAGGCAGCTTCTTATGTGTTTCGTCCGTTACTGGCAAGCGGCAATGTGGACACGTTTCACTCTCTCTTATCCAATTGTCAAAACATGTTTGACAGCAACCAAGAGTCTTGCAACAGGTCATGATCACACAATCTATTGATATCCTCTCCTTACATATGAGGCAAAGGAGATTAGCACAAACAACGTCCACAATCTTCTTATATTCTTGTCCTCCTTCTTTCTTCACTTTTATCAGGCTCTCCAGACTTGAGATTCTTTTCTCTAAATCACTTGGTATCCCAGGCGGTAATACGATCGGACATGATGAACTAGATGGTCCGGGAGATAGATCAGATTTTGATTTTTTAGATGGTTTATAGAAGCTAGTTTCCACAAAATCATCGTCATCATCACTAATGGTTTGGTCATTTGCAGAAAGAAAACGGTAATCTTTTCGTGACACTGCCTTCACTAATAGTGCTGCTCTCCAATACTCACTGCCTATTACAGTAGATATGCATAATTTTATTAAAGTGAATTGTGTGTACTTACTTCGTGTCGTCTTGTTATCAGGAATCCTCAGGTTATCTTTGTCTAAGAGAACTACGTCATTACCCTCAAAAGCCTCTACAGAGACAATGTTGCTCACTGCTTCTATGCAAGCCGTAGCAGGTGTCAAAGTTACTGGGTGGTTGCAGGTTTTCTTTGCTTTCCCTTCTGATACAGAGCATATCTCCACGTTTTTTCTCCACGACTCATTCTTTAATGTACCAGGAGGAGCTCTAGAACCTTTAAGAGACAGTTTAGGCTTGAATGAATTCGTCCCGAACTTTCTTTTACCACCATGATTGCTTGAACTGCTGCTACTCGACTGGTGAGTCAGCGGGGTAGACGCAATTGGTGGAGGTAAAGGAGGTACATCACAGGATTGTCCTTGGACAACAAAAGTAGTGCAGTAACTGCTGTTTGCCAATCTAAAAGTACCGTCAGTCTCTGCCTCTTCAAGAAAACCTTCCTCAGAAATGAGAACGATACTGTCGGGGTAAAGGCAGGGGCGTATCTAAGGGTGGGCCTGGGTGGGCCTGTGCCCGACCAACTCAGCAGTCCAAAAAATTTTTTCCTTTTGTATATTAGTCCTTTTAAAAATATTGCTCACTTTATTATGATAGCAATGAGACAAGACTAGCATAGCTAATAGTTTTAGCCAGTGTAAATATAATGATGACATGGTAGAGACTTCCATAGTTCCATTTGGGCAATTGGGCTGCCATTTTAAAAATAATAACTACTACTAACCAATCAGTTATTAGACTATTCACATTAATTATTAAAGTAATCGAGTTGAAAATGGCTAAGAAACTCTGCTGAGTCTGTTTGAATGTCTTCCCAAGGCCAGTACTACTACTAATGAAGAAAATATAAGCACTGAAGTGCACATCTTAGCTTAATTAAAGTAAAAATCGTAGTATTTAATTGACCACGCCCATCATGAATATTAATTAGCTCTGAAATTTTTCACGGCGCACGAAGCGCGCCGCATATCTTTTCTCCGTGCCCACCCAACTCTCAGAGCTTAGATACGCCCCTGG
>NW_003548103.1:9402-10847 GCF_000090795.2 Amphimedon queenslandica | reverse complement strand
CTGGAATAAGATGATAATAATAATTAATATTAGTGTTGTAATAATGGTTAATTTTACATTGTAACTTATTTTTAGATTATTTGATTGTGATGTCATCGTTAGGGAGGGAATTCCTAGGGAATATCCCTTAGACACTGTCTATCTATATAAAAAAAGATAAAGTAGACTATATATATATAATAGCTAGCTGTCAAGTTGTGAGTAAACAAAGAAGCGTGCATAGTTAGTGATGGCAGGAAACTTTGTAATAGTTAAAGGTAGAGATATAATACATATAAACTGAATGATTAGAGTATGATAATTATATTAGGTTTGATTGATCGAGTTGTGACGTTCTTGACTTTATCAGAAGCGATTGCTGAGCTAAAGAAAGCAGTATACGAAGAGGCCAATGAGTATTTGAATGAAAAATTTGATGGTTGGCGAAACATTGTCAGAGAAGGAGTGAGATATGGAATTGACAAAGCACAGGAGCTCTTGCAAGATGCCAAGGAGTCGATTGTGGGTGTTATCAAAGAAAATGAAAACTCTTCAAGGCCCTCACTCAAGGAGCTGTTAAAGGTGGTGCCCGGCTAGCAGCAGAATATGCCGCAAAAGAGGTAACAAGGGAAGGAGCAAAAATGATTCTAAATGCAGGAGGTAAAAGTGTTGCTAAGGCAGCTGCTTCAAGAGGAGCTAAAAGGGCAACAAAGCATGTAGTTACTCAAGGCACTAAGCGATTAGTTACACAAGGTTCTAAGAAGGTAGTTGCTCAAGGAGGAAAGCGCTTGGCATCACAAGGAACAAAGCAAGTCGTAACACAAGGTGTCAAACAAGGAATAAAATCAGCTGCAACTGCAGCTACTGGAGTTGGACTAGTAGCAGATTTGGCCCAAGCAGGACTGGAGTATTATGGATATGAGAAAGAAGGAAAGGCTGTAGGAGCAACTGGAAATCTTGCATCTGGTGCTCTATTTGGTGCTGCAATAGCTGGACCTCCAGGAGCAGCCATTGGTGCATTGGGAGGGTTTATGATCTGGGGAACTGGAGAATTTGTTGGAAAGTTCATAGAAAAGTCCTTTTAACAGTTTGCTGACTTGTGAAATTATAATGATCACATTAATTCATATTCTGTTTCGCTTAAACATTGTATTGTAGTGCTCATGTATAAAACTTTATGTTCATTGTAATTTATAACTTTATTAAGTATTTTACTTGTTTATTTATGGCAATTGTGCTATTTTGTTTTAAAAAATAAAGGTATAACTTTGGTCACATGAATCCACGTGGGTAAAATTTAGCCACACCTATAAGCTCATAAGCGCAGCCCACCACTATTAGCCATCGCTGTCGTCGATTCTCCTTCCAGCTTTGAAACTCCACTAAGTCCAGTTTAAGTGTCCCTATCATTTATAAGCATAGTGCTACTATAAAATAGCTAGAGGTGTGCGGCTCAGCAAACAGGT
>NW_003548103.1:4566-5884 GCF_000090795.2 Amphimedon queenslandica | reverse complement strand
AATGAGGATTCAGATGAGTCTCACAAAGAGACTGATAAAGATGAGGAGGAAATACAGCAAATGGCTGAAAAGGGGCGCAAAGAAATGCAAGGCCCAAGTACAGCTGAGGTTCTGTTTAATGACGACGACAATAATTCATTACCTTATGACCCAAATCTTGTATGCCCAAAGTGTGGAAAGCAATATCGTGTTGGGGAAATCCAGAAATTAAGGAGACATATAAATGAATTCTGCACAGGAATAAGATGATCAATAGCTTTTATGATTATTTCTGTTAAGAATAATAATTTTAATTAACTAGTCTATTCATAGATTTTATTAAAGTTAAGATTTGGAACATACGGACGTGAACGAATAATATGCAATATTGGGAAATTCCCATTAAGGACACTATTCTCATTCTGATTCTGGCATATAAATACGTGCATATGTACCCTGTCTCTATCTGACTATCTCTGCTGCAACTAGTACTCTTTCTACCAATGTAAGCATCTTCATTATTGTGTACTTCAGTACTATTTTTAACAATGCATTTCACTGACACTGTTTGGTAGTTTTGAAAATGTTCAAAAAATGTGTTTCAGTCTTTGCAGTTTGCACAAATGGCCCCATTGATTGTATTGTAATGAATTTATGACAGTACTTTTATAATCTCGCTAGCCAGACCATTCCCCAGCCTACAGTCATGGCCAATGACGGGGAATGGTCTAACCATATCTGTGATCTAACTAATCTGCCTGAGTGGGTGTTAATGATTTCAATTATTGTTTAGTTCTGCTCATCAATGGCTGAGAGGAAGAAGTCTAAAGGGTCAAAAGGGAACGAAGGAGAGGAAGGGACTGATGGTTCTAAACAAAAAAGAGGAGGAGGAGGAGGAAAGGATTCTCAGCAGAAGAGAACAAAATTAGGTGGAGCTGCTCATTATGTACACAAGCGAGTAACAGGACAGCCAAAATCAACACCTAAGAAGAAAGACGGAAAGAATGATTCATCTGAACCTCATTATGAGATTCCAGCTCCACCTCCTCCTAATATGGAATCAAAAGAATCCCAACAGCCACAAGGATGGAATCCAGCTCCATGGAATCCAAAAACTCCAGTTGAGAAGATCCCACCCAGTGATGCTAAACACACTGATCCAGTACAACAAATGGTATCAGCATCAGGAACAGTTATATCATCAATAGAAGGGACAGAATTCGATCATACTGAACTACCAACTGAAGGAGCTACACCTCTTACTGTAATGAAATATGATCATGACGACGATGATGATTCTGCTAATGTAAGTATAATTATTCAAAATCCGTATGTGTCA
>NW_003548103.1:0-3968 GCF_000090795.2 Amphimedon queenslandica | reverse complement strand
GGCAGTGGTACCACAGCAATCCAGTGATGATCCTGAACTGAGTCTCCAACTAGCAAGGATTGAATTAGAGAATGAAAGACACAAGAGAGAGCTTAAAGACAAGGAGAAACAAATAAAAGATTATGCAGAGGAAATTATTCTACTCAAAACACAAATGAGTAGAAGTAGAGGAGGAGGAGGAGGAAGAGGAAGGGGTGTACATGTAGTAGTAGACCAATCAGCTACACTAACACATACTGTACAACTGGAGAAGGAGAAGGAGGAGCTAGTGAAAGAGAAGGAGGAACTAACGAAAGATAAGAAGGAACTAACAAAAGAGAAGGAGGAACTAACGAAAGAGAATGAGGAACTAACAAAAGAGAAGGAGGAACTAACAAAAGAGAAGGAGGAGCTATTAAAGGGTAAGGAGAAGCTAACAAAAGAAAAGGATGGGCTGGAACAAAAACTGACTGCAGAGAATGAAGAGTGGAAAAAGAAACTACTTGCAAAAAATGAAGAGATGGAGCAAGAAAAGAAGCGGCTAAAGAAGGAAACTGAGATTACAGTGGCTGAGGAAAAAAATCAACTGAAAGAGAAGCTAACGAGAGAAAAGGAGCTTAATGAAGAAAAGGAGGAGCTTAAGAAAGAAAACTTAGAAAAGGAGAAGCTGATAAAAGAAAAAGAGGTGGCTAAGGAGGCACTTACAAACGAGAAGGAGAAGCTAATGAAGGAGAAGGTTGCACTACAGGAGAAGCTTAATAAAGATGAAGATAGAATTACCGAATTGACGCAATTACTGGAGAAGGAAGAGGAAGAAAAGAGGAAAGCAGTGGAACATACGGCTGAGTTGGAAGAGAAGTATACCAAAGAGCTGGAGGGAATTAAACAACAGCTAAACACAGAAATAGCTAAGAAGAACCAGCTGGAGATGCACTATCATGAAAAATATGAGGCCCAAGAAAAGCAATACAAAAAAGAAATGGATAAAAAAGTGGAGCAGCTTCTTGAGGGGACAGCAGAGAAGAAAAAAAAGGATGAAGCAGCGTTGAAAGAAATGGAAGAATTAAAGAATCAAGTCAAAATGAGAACACAGGAAATTGAAACGTTGGAGAAAAATCTTAAAGCTCAGTTGGAGGAAAAAAGTATTGCTTATATTAAGTTAGAGGAAGATTTTGAAAAAAAAGTGAGCGAGAGAGTCAGAGAAGCAGTTGATCAACATATGCGTAATGAACGAAAGCCTCAAGTAGCAGCCTTTGGAGCTCGTATAGAAGGGAGCGAAATTCAACTGAAAGCACAATATGAAGCTAGAGAGAAGCGACTTCAAAATGAGCTTGAAGAATTGAGCAAAAAATTGAAACAAAAAGAAGATGATGAGAATAATTTACGAGGTGAACTAGCTATTTTACAAGAGAAGGTGAGGCTAAACCCTCTAAAATAGATTGTATAATATAACACGTGTAGGTTGAAGCTGGTGATGGTGCTTCTGCTAATAATAGTCTATCAGAAGAAGATAAGATGAAAAAAGAGCTTGAAACCAGAGTGAGAGAGCTTGAGGATCAAATCGCTAAAGTCGAAGGTGACAAAAGGATACAAGTGAAAGCCCAAGAAACACTTCAAAATGATTTGAGAGTAGCTGAAGTCCAATTAAAAGTGAGTTGTGTATGCTGAAATTCCTCACACCAAAACTACTCCCCAATTTTGATCAAAATCCAATATCATTCTATGATTTTACCAATTTTTAACCCAGAAAAAATCCTGTGTATCAAACACTTAATTTAAAATGAATTGGATGTGTAATATAATTTTCACTAATGTTTTGTGAAATGGTTACTATTATAATTTATTAGGATAGAGATAAAACTATTCAAAATTTAACAGGGGACCTTGAATATTGCAAAGTAATTAATCTAACTTGTGTGTCATCATTATAACTACTATACTAATAAAGGCACTAAACAAAGAATCAGAAAAATTGAAGGATACGCTAAAGCACCTTGAAGAAGTAATTATTATGTTAGCTTGTTATGATTTTGCTTTTAGGAAATGGCTAGCTCAAAAAAAACTGTTGAAGAATTAAGTGTTGAACTGAGTAATAAATTGCAAGAAAATGAAGACTTGAATGACTCGTTGGAAGAAAAGGAGCAAGAGATAGTGAGGTTAACCACAACAGCTCAATTAGCTTCAAAAGAGAAGGAACAAACCGTAAGACAACTAAGGGAACAGCTTGATGAGGCTGTAAAGAAATTCAACAAACAAAAACTACAAATAAAAGAATTAGTGGAGAACATGCAAGCAAAGGAAGCAGAGGTTTGTCATTGTTAATAATTTATTAATATTAATTATCATTGTTAATTAGAATGCAGTTTACAAACAAGACTTTGAATCAGAAAGGACTGACAGGCAAAGAATACATGCTGAATATGAGGAACTGAAAACCAAAACTGAACAAGCAAGGAAACAAAATAAAATTGATAAAGAAGCAGTAGCCAACCTAGGGGAGGTATTAATATCACATTATGGGTGTAACAGTTCAGTTATATGTACATGACAGGTAGTAAAAGCTCAAGATGAAGAGATACGAGTTCTGAAAACACAACTTAGTGCTTACAGTCGTAAAAATGATCAGAATCAAGATGAAGAAATTCAAATACTTACAGCTCAAGTCAATGCTTACAGTCGGGAGGTGGACAAACAAAAAAGTCTCTTAACTCAGAGTCAAGAGAAACATAAAACTGAAGTATGTACATACACTTTACATATTACCACATGTGTGAGTCACTGTAATTTGGACCAGATGAAAATTATTTTGATCAGAATCAGTTCAAACTTAGTATACAACATAAAAACATGTATTACACACGTATGTATCAAAAAATTATAGAACTTATAGCCATTTTTGACGAAATATCCTGTGTACAATAACAAGGAGCATTGTTTATTACATTTCATATTTACATTATTATCCTGTCTGTATCATGTACTTATACATGTATTAATATACATGTAGGTTCGTGAGTTGAATCAGAAGCTTAATGAAGAAATAAAGTCTAAGCAAGAATTGGTAATATAATAGCACCTACATGTATGTGTATATTTGTAACTATAGTAACTGTAGTCTGTAACTATGTTTTGTTTTGTAACTTTTCTAACTGTAGGCTAGTGAGCTGGCTAGGATGAGACAACAGTTAGATAATGTATCTATAACTAATCAACAACTGGTAATATTTCAAATACTGTGTGTGTGTGTGTGCGTGTGCATGTGCACTTGATGAACTCATTTACTGTAGGATAATGAGCTGGCTGGGTTGAGACAGCAGTTAACTAATATATCAGCTAATAATGAACAATTGCTGACAGCATATCATGAGGAACGAGCAAAAATTACTAGACTAGAGGATCTAAATGAAAAACTGAAGAAAGCTAATGAAGTATGTAGTTAAATTTAAGTTAACATTTCAGAGAGAACTGTGTTGTGCATTTTCTGTAGGTACTAAAGGATAAATTGAAAGGCCACGATGCCTCCACTGCTTCTAATCAGGCTCATATCTCATCACGTCGTAATGATGTACCAGGTGGTAATTATTATCAGATGTCAGCTCAAGCAAGCAGTGGCCCTGGTGCCAAGGGAGAGGAACTTGTAGGACGAGGTGAAATGGATCGTCCTGGTCGTGTTTCTGATCATCTAAATGAGAAGCCACAATTTACAGCTGAAGAAATGGCAGCACTCTTCAAGAAACCAGCACAACCAGCACAACCAGAATACTATGAAACGGAGTCAGGCTTTGATGAACAAGAGGCAGAAAAGGAAAAGATTAAAATTGATAAAGAATTGGAAGAAATAGATCAGCTTAGACAAAAAAATCCTCTTCGTTATGGATCTGCTACAAGCTCTCCTAAGCCTCATACTCGATATGCCCATCAAGATCTATCACATCAGAATCCATCACATCAGGATCCATCACAGCCTTCACAAGGAGGATCTGATGAGG
>NW_003548102.1:8014-10848 GCF_000090795.2 Amphimedon queenslandica | reverse complement strand
TGTGACTAGCCTTTGGTATGGACCAGTATGAGGCACATTGTCCATCGTGTTCTATTGGCAGCTGAAACAGTCTGTGTGCTGTCACACCTCCCACATTGTAAGCTGCCAATCCTGTTGGAGCACAAACTGCACATGTCTGTTTGGTCAGTGTTGACCAGAGGCTTTTCACTAGTGCTTTAATTGCCTCAATAAGAAAAGATTTACCGGTGCCACCCACACCACTGATGAACATGTGCAACGGTTTTACACTTTCTGATTGCTCCTTCTCTTGTTTCAATTTATTTTCGTATTCAATTTGCCTCAAGAGATGAGCTTTTACGTGATCAAAGATGCATTTTTGGTCTACATTTAGCATCGATTCTCTCTCTTGCAGAGTGAGACCAGATCCAGTGTCCATATCTCTCACGTCATTCATTGCATCTTTAATCTGTCCCATCAGTTGTGGATCGTCGTCTTCCACATCATTTTCCTCTTCTCTGTTTGCTGCTCTGGCATCTTGTATGTCTTTTAATTTCTCTCTACATTTGAGCAACTTTCTGAATTTCTCATTTGCTTCGACACACCTTTCGTGGTCGACAATGTGGCGATCGAATGCTTCTTGGACAGTTTCACCATCATGAACTAATTCATCCTCATTTCTAAACGGCATGAAAAGGAGAATGATGGCATAAAAGAAACTGTCTCTCTGATTTTCTTTATAGACATCGAAATCAATAAAGTTAGGAAGGCGCTCTTTCTGTAGTGGTCTATAGATTCGTTCGCCATTTTTATCTTTGCCCTTGTAAGTGAGTTTGGCTACAAAGTCATAAAGGCAATATTCTTCATGTTCTTGGGCTCTGTTTGGATAAAAGTGAGTGACAAGGCCCTCCCCATAAAAGTCTTCAGTTGATGGATCGTTTGCTGCTATTTCTTCAACTTCACTGAGTTTCTTTGTTAAATTTCGTTTTCTTTTATGTGGCATTTCTACATCGATCCATGATACCTCTCTCGATTTTCTACAAAGTGGCTCACCGAGTAATATATCACATGTTTCGTATAGTCCAATGGGTCGGCTGTCGAGACATCTTATGCCGATTCTAAATAATTTACTGTAGATGCCTCTATCATCTAAGATGTCTTGCCAGAGATCCTGCATGTGACCTCTTTCTGCCTTTGTCACGTAGCCACTCACATAATCAGCCAGAGCAAGAGAACACTCACTGGTAAAGGATACATCGATATTAGCCTTCCATAATAATAGAAGCAGAGGATTGTAATCATTGACTCTCACTTCTTCCTCGCTCCGTTTAAGGTGATATATCCTTTTCTCTGCTTTCATGCTTTGTTGGACATTTTTCAGTACAGTTTCTTCGGAAACTGGGCGAGGAAATCCAAATTTGCACTTTGTAACAAATACGTTTTTGCTAAACTTTCTCTTTTTCTTACAGTAATTGCTGCACTTGTGTAACTGGTACCTCGTAACAACTTCGTGTAGCTGTGGACAGGTATCTTTATTTGGTATGTTACAAGTTACTCTTTCGTCTATAAATCTGACGACATCTTCGGCTCTACTCTCACCGACAACTGGAGCATTAGCTATCCAGATTAAACAGTGATAGTGAGGAGCTCCTCTGGCCTGGTACTCTTTCTTGTAATAAAACTCGCTAACCGGGCCCAAAACCTGTCCCTTGATTAATACTTTATTAAACATTTCGTTAAACTTTAGAGAAAACTGTCTCGATACAGACACAGGATCTTCTGTGCAGAGTTTGCCAGTGTTATATGACGGTGGGACAGTGTTTACTTTGTGCAAGTACTCTCTAATGTCTTCGGAGGTATATTCTGCACAGCTAAAAGTGAGAAAGAAAGTGGGAGACCCAAACTCTGCTATCATGCGTTTCACTTCACTTCTTCTCAGGTACCAGTATAGAGGATATGCGTGCTAAGTATATTCATAGCTTTTTAGTACCGTATATCTAACCCGCACAGTAAATTGGCCGCCATGTTGGACGTCAAGTTTATTAAGAGTTCAATGGGGGAAAACACATTTTCTTGCCTTGCTACCTTCTTGAGGCCTTTTTCGGAAGCTTAGAAAGCATCCTGAGGATCTAATGGGGTCTAGTAGTCACCTGAAAGATTGCTATCAAGAAATACAGAGCGGTTTCCTGGTACCAAGCCTTTTTCTATCATTTCTCCATTGCTGCCAATGGAAAGTTGACGTCCAACGAACTAATTTTTTTTCTTGAAAGTTATTACGGTATGCAATGAATACATTTATTTTGCAATGAATATACTTAGCACGCATATCCTCTATTGGTTTGAGCCACGAACAGTGTTCATCATGGTACAGAGCCTCTTTTCAAGAAGTTCTCCATTCGTTTTGACTTGGTCTACGAACTGTGCAGCAGTCATGGAGGGACCTTTCACTGTATTGAGCAGTTTGAATATGCCACCCTTCAACTCCTTGATCTGTTTGATTCTGAGATAGTAGAAGAGGTAAGAGTGGCACAATCGATATCGAGAGTCTTCGCTCAAAATTCGAGACTTTATGTATTCGGCTAAATTTAGATTCACTGGCCTTGGATGATACTCTCCAAACCTCCCAGTTGGAAACAGAGTTGGAAAGCACATGACATCCAAGTGCATCTGTCTGTTATCGAGTGGGTCTTCCCTGACATGAGTCATCTTGTATTGCTGGATGTCGCTCCCCTTGTTTAAATTCGAATTCATGTTCTGAATCGTGTAAGACTGGAAGCCTAGAATGTCCTCATCGGTTGCTTCCTCCACCATAGTACTGGTAGCACTGTTGGCTGTTTCAACGACTTTTTTTGCTACATCATCTAAAGATTTGTTGT
>NW_003548102.1:2818-4277 GCF_000090795.2 Amphimedon queenslandica | reverse complement strand
CTTGGAAGCATAAACAGCCATATTTGATTATTATTATTATTGAAAGCAGCCTACGTCATAATTACATTCATGAAGCAGCCGACGTCACTGCAGTATTTCTGCAGTGCCGGAACGAGTGGGTGATGCTAGTGATACCAGACCCTTCCTCTCAAAGCGAAGGGGCTGGGGCCCAGACTACAAAAGAAGAAGAATGAGGACCAAATAAAGGCTGGAAGGAGCCTGTAACACTCCCTGGACTTCTTTCTCAAAGTTTAAGAGCAGCATTATTATGCTGCTTACTACAACGACGCCATGGCACTTATGACGTCATAATAATGTCACGTGTTTACAATAAAACGTCATCAATAAAAAGTAAATATTATGGCGCTCTGTAAAGAGCTGCTGCTCTCAAATCTGCAAGAGATGTCCAAGAGGCTTTATTCTAGTCTTCGTTTAGCTGCAAAGCATCTCTTTCAGCTGTTTTGACTGATCTGGTCTTCTCTGTCACATGATGTAGAGCCAACCACGTGGTTTTCTTTGCACACATTTTTACCGTGAGTGTCTCCAGACCCTTCCTGCGCAGGTAGCGAAGGGGCGTGGCGAGACTAGCTTACCTGCTTCACTGTAACCCGAGCTGTAACAATTTTTAAAATTTTACATACGAGTAATTAGAGAATGATCTGAGCATGCGCAGCCACACCCATTTTCAAGCACATCTTATTAATATTAACAAAATGGCGGCATGCAAGTAGTTTCATCGAACCCACAAGCCATAGGACGATTTCTTCCTTTCTTGGAGAATGATCTGATGGGACATGGATCCGCGCATAACTATTTGGAGTAGAATGGTGCAAGAATTATTCTTGTAGTATCAGTCAATGTTGAGATACAGGTCGCCAACTGAATTGCCAGGACTTTCTTGATGATGATGATGATGAAGATGAAAAAAGGTGGCTGAACAAAACGGCCGGTTCGCCGATTTTTGACTTTCCTCTTAGACAAGGTCTAGAGCCACACTAGTGGTACCAATGGAGTCCTCTGGTCAAAATAAGGTCCTCTAAGAAGTCTGGTAAGCATAGGAGCTCGTTTTCCCGGTATAGCAAGCATGGGCGGTTGTAGAAATTTGGTTTGACCTGGGCATCAATAATTAGTGGGTGTGGTTCCATACATTTTTGCAAGGAAAATGGAAAATACTGATCTATGACTTCATTGAGATGGTTTCTTAGCATAAAACAACAAGGAAGCCTGTTGAACTACCACAGTTTACACTGGATGCCCACACCAGAATCATGAATATAATTATTGGTCAAAAAGTCAACCTGGGCATTGCCCCCTATGCCCAGGCCTGCAACCGCCTATGATAGCAAGGCTGCAAAAGTCGTGGCAGCCATTTTGTTTAGGGGTGAATCCTACCATAGATATTATACACGAACAGGATTGGAAACAGGATCACGTGAGCACATTATGCATCGAAACCAAC
>NW_003548102.1:0-1689 GCF_000090795.2 Amphimedon queenslandica | reverse complement strand
AGCCATGTCAAGAGAGACTGGCCAGCCATTAGCACTGCATGTACAAGAGAAAAGTAACATTGATTTGATACTGTAGTAACATACCTCAGAGCACAGGTCAGGTAAGTAACCAGACAGAAGAGTGAGAGTAGAGTCTTCATAATTTCTTTCCTTGATAGACAGTATCCCTTCTTCTTGTGAGATGATTTCTTGTTCTAGTGAGAAGTGATTCACTGCTGCTGGTCACCTCCTTATATACTATTAGGTAGCCACTTAAAATATGTTAAGTAGGTAGACTCATTAACACTATTGACCTATTCAGTAAACTATTGACCTATTAAGGTGTCTGGCAACTTGTGAATAGATAGATTAGCTCTTGATTAGATACATGTAGTTTTCACACTATACACTGACTCATTAGCACTAACTATGCATTCAAGCTATAGAACATATACTATTCACCTATTGAAGTGTGTGGCAAATTAGATACATGTAGTTTTCACACTATACTGACCAATTGATGTAAATACATGAATGCAGAGTTATAGTATGAAATTATCAGTTTTTCTAATGTATTTTTTACATTATTTTTGATGAATCCGTAATAAGAAAGTAGAGCAACTTTTACATGGTGAATACTATTTCTAACTGTAAATTGTGACCACAAGTAGATTCAGTTTTTATGGAAGCATAAAAAATATTTTAACAATGTGGAAGAACCAACAATAAAAATGACACAACTACAAAGTGCACTATGACTTTCTTTCTATAATAAAGAGAGCAAGAACAAAGGAGCATCTTCCCCTACTTGAGAAGACAAAGTTTTTAACTAACAAAAGACAGCAATTATTAGGTAAAGCACCTAACAATGTCAAAATAGATTCAATATTTATCAATTTGTATCATAATTAACAACGGTATTGGCCCTGCTGCTAGTCACGTGTTCTGCTAGTAAGCTGCTTCATTTAGTTTCTCATAACAGGCAATGGTTTTGAATGCATTTAAAGTACTTGCCCACACTGCGTATTAAATAAAGCAAGTTAAATAATGAATACCGTATAGTGCTTTAATTTGGCAATTTTGCTGTAAAATTGTAATTGGTGGTTTTTAATTTGGCAATTTTTGTGTACACATGCATTACTGAGCATGCGCATTAATGATTGGTGGTTTTAATATTGGCGATTCTGCTTGCAAACCGCCAATTGCCAAAATAAAACTCGCCAAATTAAAGCGTTATACATTATTAAAGGCAAAAAATTGCAAAAGCCAATATTACAAACCACACCCACTCAAATTAATGCAAGTTTATTATAAAACAATTCCTAAGTATGTCAAACCTAATTTAGTTCAATCACTCTATACTGGACGTGAGTTCCTAACTGTATCACTTTAGCTCCTCCATTAACAGTAAATGATAAGTCCCCATTATTAATGGAGAAGGAAGCAGTGGCAGGTATGGTTTCTACTCCATTGTCTTCCTCTCCTATAACTGGAATGGAGCGAGAATCAACAAGGTACCGCCATAGTGATACTTCAGCATTACCTAGTAATACGACGTAAGATTTAATAAAATACAGATTGTAACAATGTACAGTCATAACTCAAAAATTATTTGTCACAATCAGCTCAAACTCTTCATATAGCATAACAAAATCAATGTGTATCAGAAAATGTAATAAAAATTCGGGGTGATTTTGGAGCCATTTTTTG
>NW_003548101.1:9625-10856 GCF_000090795.2 Amphimedon queenslandica | reverse complement strand
ATCATTAGTATGGTCAGGCAATCATATTAAGCCAATAAAAAAATACCCTAAAATACATGGTAGTTACCCTTTAAATTTTTCAGTAATGCATTAAATTTACAGTATATGTACATTTGTACAATATACATGTACAAGGCTTCTATTTAAGGATTTACGGTACTTACAATAACAGGATGTCCTTTGAAGTATTGTCATACTGTGTGACCCACTAGTGCCTTTTCAATAATCAGCAGTATAAAAGGAGACTAGCAGAATATCTACCCTATCTGTGTATTCTTGTCCAAGATTCATACAATTTTTGGAAGGGCTAATAGCCCTGCTCTATATTTTAGTTTTGTTAACAAATATTGATGTTCACTGATGTACATGTTTTACCTATAATGTATGGTAATTTTACCTGCACAATAGTGAGTGGGCGTATCAAAGGGACCACCCTTGATTATACTCTTCCTGACATTATAGCCTTAAATTTGTATGATCTGGCCCCTTGGTCATACCAATGCAATGTACCATAGGGCACCTTTTTTTCGAGGGCTATAAATTTCATGGATTTTTATTTCGCGGATTTAATTTTCGTGAATTTATGCTGTCTGCCATCTTGTACCGTATTAATTTGATTTTCGCAAATCTTTTGAAAAAATGCGAAATCTGCGAAATTTATAGCCCTTGAAAGAAAGGCACCCTACGGTATTCCTAGTGGATGTGTTGTGACTTTACATAGACCACTTACAATAACAGAATGTCTTTTGAAGTAATGTCACACTGTGTGACCAACTGGTGACTTTTCACAAACCAGCAGTACATGTAAAAGGACATTACTTTGCATTGGTTGAAATTGTCGAAATTACTTTTTATACAATTTTTGGATTGCTACAACAAGCCCTGCTCCACACTTTAGTTAGTGAACAAATTATTGATGTATTGTCCATGGTACATCTACATTGTACATTTGTACAATGGTACATATTTCACACTATTATATTTTATTTTATTTTATTTTATTTTTTATTAGACGTTGTTGGTGAACATGAGCAATGATACAGTTTGTTTTGGTGACACTTTACGTGATAAGAAACACGAGAGGTTATCCTTACCTTTATCATTTCATGAAGAAAGGGATCAGCTCCTCCCTGGGTTTTATGTCAAGCAGCACGTGTTCTTGTACACTAGAAGTAATGACACATTGGAACCAGTGGATGTGACTGCTATTAAATACTGGGAACAATCTAAA
>NW_003548101.1:3069-4710 GCF_000090795.2 Amphimedon queenslandica | reverse complement strand
ACACATTATGTTTGTAGTTGGTGTTGAAGCTGCTGGTAAAGCATGGAAATCAGTTGCTACAAGACATGATCTACTAGCAGTGAAGGAGAAGGAGAGAGAGACAAAAGGGAAGAGAGGAGGGAAAGGAGGAGGAGGAGCATCCTCTACTGATGGATCAGGAAATGCATTCACTCAAGCAAGACAAGTAATGACTAGTATAGTATTGTAATTGTTATCTTAATTACTATAATAGTTAGTGTCCTTTTAAATGATTAATATTATTGTTTGATAATTAGCGTATAATTATTGTAATTATACTGATAGTTTTAAACTAGTTTTAATTAAGCAAACTCCTCACTTGTTTGTACAGAGCCTGACATCTTAATTAATATTAGTAGATAAGAATTACAATGTATAAAATTGTATCTTAAAACTGGCCTTAACTTCAATTCTGCTTGTGCAGGAGGCAAACCACTTTATCCAATATCTGATAGTCAATGACATGAACTGTAATGATGTACATGTACATGTACATGTACATTGTATTTATAGAAGTTTTTAATGAGCTATAGTTTTAGGTACAGCAATTGTATGATAAAAAAAGTTGCATTACCTGCATGTGAATGCATCCAACTTGACATGATGATAATATTGTGTCAATTGTTATTATTATTATTATTATTATTATTATTATTATTATTATTATTATTATTATTATTATTGTTGTTGTTGTTAGAAACTTGATAAAAGAGGAGAGGATTTATCAAGGATTGAGGAACAAACAGAAAAGCTTGCCACTGATGCTGATGACTTTGCTTCTGTTGCTGAAAGGCTTGCTGAGAAGTATCGAAAGAAAAGATTTTAATTCATTGAAATTGTAAAATAAATTTAATGCACATACACACACACGCTTAACTATGTTGCTATTAGTAATGTTAATTGCTTTATTCTTTTCATTTTTATTTCATCTTGTTAGATTATTAATAGTTGCAATGATTTATTATGATTGAGAAATACCGTATAGTGCTTTATTTTGGCGATTTTGTTGTAAAATTGTAATTGACGGTTTTTAATTTGGTGAATTTTGTGTACACATGTATTACTGAGCGTGCGCATTAATGATTGGCGGTTTTAATATTGACAATTCTGCTTGCAAACTGCCAATCGCCAAAATAAAACTCCGCTAAATTAAAGTGTTATACGGTAATTATGATAACAATAAGATGATGAAATATCAGGAAATTAATAAAAATAGAAAATTCTCTCCCAGCTATTTTGATGAAATACCATGTACTATCTGCATGTGATAGCACAGGGTGTTTTTGTGAAATTTTGGAGCAACTAAAAATATAAAAGCTAAGCACTGAAATTTTTTTACAACTCACAAAATGTAAATTACATCTTTCTCACTTTATTATGCTGTATACTCTAATTTATGCTGTTAACTATTATTCTGATGCATAATTAGACATTTACATGCTCTATACTGCATAAAAATTTTGAGCTAATTCCAATCAAAATAGAATTTTGTGAATTTAAAATTGCTCCCGAATGATAATAATTATTACTGATTTCGATCAAATTAAATTTTTAGAAAATTGCTTTACAAATCAGGTCAGTAATAAAACAATACAAAACTATTTACTATAAAAACGTGGGGGG
>NW_003548101.1:0-2653 GCF_000090795.2 Amphimedon queenslandica | reverse complement strand
ATGTGTGATCAACTGTGTGGATTCAAAAAGATAAGATACAGGTATGTACATTATTAAGAATTTTTTCATAGGCCATCATAAAGATGGTTGCTAATATTTATTTGAGAAGTTCTATTAATTTTGATGTTGGCAGACAATGGAACAATGAAAAGAACCAGTGGTAAGATGTGCATGTATATGTACTTTTGTTATGTAGAAACTTTGAGCTGATTCTAATCAAAATTAGATTTATTATAAATTTTTAAGTTGCTTAAAATAGGACGAAAGTCCCTATAAAGTATTACAGGGTCGTTGGCCACATTTTGCCGAAAATGAAAAGTAGATAATTCTTCATTTTTATTACAATCTCAATTTTTTTAAATACATATTATATTTTACTAATTATTCGTCTTAATTACAGGGTCGGTCCTCTTGTCTTCCTCTTCTCTCTCCCTCTCCTTATGTTGGTGTCTCCAGTGAGTCCCTTAACTTGTCAAGTCTCATCAGTTCAGCTAACATTGGACCCACCTGAGGCTTAACCTCTAACAAGTACCTCTACTAGTATATACATGTATAAACATGACTTTAACGTCTTAATGATACACATGTTATGTACATTTACATGTAGATATACATGTAATACTCTACGTTGGCCGAAGGTAATTGAACTATTATTTTAAAGGAATACTGAAAGAAACAATCCATTTTAAAAAGCTACTGTACAAGTTATGGTAATTTAGGTAGCAAGCATTAGATGATAGGAGTACTTGTAATGCAACATGTATGGTACATGTACATGTACATAATAACATGTCATTTGTTGTTGTTTATTGTTGTTGTTAGGTTGTTTGGGTGTTATCAGATATGGTCCTTGAGTGTAGCATGGCCCACGTGTTAACTAAACTACAAAGAGGACATTATCTGTTGGACAGGAAGAGGAAACCACTTGAAGAACCAACCAGGGTGAGAGAGGTGGGGCTAGGGGCCAAGAAGAAGTGTTGTAAATTGAAGTACATGTACATGGACATTACCAAATTATTATAATTATAATACTAACTATTATTATTACTATAGGTTGAATCAGTTGATCCAGTACAATTCAATATGACACAAGATTAATAATGAACCACATTAGGTCAGTGAATCTATTATTAATACTACCAGTGGGAGCTTTAATTTTGTGGAGTTTTATTTTTGCAATTGGTGATTTGCCAGTTCAGTCCCCCCAATATTAAACCCACCAATCATTAATGTCCATGATCAGTGATGCACGTGTACTCAAAAACCACCAAATGAAAAACCTCCAATTACATTTTTAGAGCAAAGTCACCAAAATAAAGTGGTATAGGATATTACTGCACTAATAAATGTTATACATGTACATGTTCATTGTAGGTATGATTATTATATTGTGATCTATGGATGGGATTGTACCTGTGAGGTGACCGAAGACTGGATACATCAAATGGAGTGGATCAGCTACCACTGGAACCAAATGAACCGTTTTGTAATGTACTGGTTAATGATGGGACCAACAGATACACTGCACAACATTACCCAAGACTATAGACCATTTTTTTTCTAAAATGGCTCCGAAATCACCCCAAATTTTTATTACATTTTTGATACATATTGAAGTCCTTATGCTGTGTAGAAAGTTTGAACTGATTCTAATAGATCACACGTAATTTCTGTATTATGAACATTGTCCTGTGTGTGTGAGTATAATAGTGATAGTGGCTGGTGTGGGTTGTGATAAGCAGTAGTAACTCACAAAGGAAATACCTGGAGACAATGAATTATCATAATAGTATACACTGTACATGTACATATTGTACATATTCACTTATTCATTGTATTATAGTCAAGTAGTATGAATGGTCATTGGACTGTTAAACTCTTAGAGGTGGGCAATAACAGAACTTTTTGATCAATAAATTTTTATTTTAGCTGATTCCAACTTCAATTTGTCAAGTCACATGCAACCACTTTAAGAATATGCTAAAATACCCTGTACTATAAACCCATGGTTTTTTTCAAAAAATGGCTCAGAAATCATCCCAAATTTTTGTTACATTTTTTGAAAGTTGGAGTTGTTTCGGACAAATAATTTATGCACTGTACCACCTCTTTTTGTGTGTTTGTTGGTCGTTCAGAATCCTACTTGTCCTTGTTTCCATTACTTTATTGACAAATTAGCACAAAGTCAATCCTATTCAATCTTTTTTTTATTTTTTATTAGTAACGCGGTAGCGTTACTAAGTAGGATTCACCCCCGAACAAAATGGCTGACACGACTTTTGCAGCCTTGCTATACCGGGAAAACGAGCTCCTATGCTTACCGGACTTCTTAGAGGACCTCATCTTGACCAGAGGACTCCATTGGTACCCATAGCGTGGCTCTAGGCCCTGTCTAAGAGAAAAGCCAAAAATCGGCGAACCCGCCGTTTTGCTCAACCACCTTTTTTCATCATCTTCATCATCATCATCATCATCAAGAAGTCCTGTCAATGGGCCAGTTGTCGGTGTGTATCCATAGGCGTAGGCAGGGTGAGGCATTGAGGGGCAATGCCTCACCTGACTCTGTGAGCTCAAAGGTTACTTACCAATCAAGCCTCATGGAAGTTGAGGCAGTCAGAGGCACTCCTTTGATTCTTTCTTCTACAGCAGTATA
>NW_003548100.1:9742-10862 GCF_000090795.2 Amphimedon queenslandica | reverse complement strand
TCATCTCTTGGGTCAATTCCAAAATGAGTTTCGTACTGAAAAAGAAATAAACCATCACGAGGACTGCAAATACAAGGAACCAATTAATAGAAATAAAATGAACATAGAGATCAAACTGCAGACATGGCATCGCTGTACCGATACATGCTTCTACTTTTGTAAGTTCAGATGTACACGACATTTTAATGTCTACTTCATCACACGATTTGAGCCCGGTAACTATCAGTGGTTCTCGGGTGTTCTCTTCCTCATTCGTCTTCTGATAGTCGTCCCGTTCATCTTTGCCTGGAATGCTTTCATTTTGCTATTCTTCCAGTTCATTATATGTATAACCTATGCCATTGCTGTTGTTTTGTTCCATCCGTACAAGAGGATGCAAGAAAATGGAGTGACCTTTAGAAAGATTGAAAATACCGATCCCAATATTATTGAGGCTTCTTCAATGCTGCTTCTCTCACTGCTGATAGCTCTAAGCCTCTATCAGTATGCATATACATTGGCAGATGTTCCACTATCAAAATGGGCTTTCATCCTTCAGGGTATACTAGTGTGGATTCCTCTTGTATGGATTGTAGTTGTTTATTGTCGTCTCTTTTACCTGAGGAACTGGCCGACATTAAGGCAATGGTTCTCAAAAGTTTATCGCTGCTGTAGGAGACGCTGTGTTGTTAGAGACAGAGATGATGAAGAGACACGATCACTGGTCATTAATTCAGGTCATCACCAAAGAGAAGAGGCTGGCATTCATGGATCTTTCAATACTAGATCTACTGAGTTAAGCATTTCACACGGTAGTTTGATAACAAATCCTGGTGATCACAGTGACCATGAGAGTAATGCTTAGCTGTTTTAAATAACTTTCCTTTACTTTTAGGAACTTTGATTTGATTTTTTCTTTCTCTAGTTTTTTCAGTCTGTCTATTGCATTCTCTGAAAAGTCTGAATCTCTTTCTGTTAATCATGATTGAAAAAACTAAACATAGTATCATTAGTTATATACAAGTAACAATCAAACAAGTTCACAGCAGACAACTGTATACCAGCATGTCATGAAATTAAATTTTAAAAGGAAAATAATTCTTCACTGACTTAGGCTTAGATCGACATCAGATTTTCAAAT
>NW_003548100.1:6602-8307 GCF_000090795.2 Amphimedon queenslandica | reverse complement strand
CTGCTCTAGTTGTCTCTGTATCAAAGGTATCATTTATGCCAGACACCATTGCAGAGTTTGTTAATAATGCTGGTGTGAATGGTGGAGCTATAGCCTTATATTCCTCTGCTTTTATTGAAATCAGCCGCAACACTAGTTTCTTGTTTGAGGGCAACAAAGCTCGCAATCGTGGAGGAGCAATTTATGCTGAATCATTCGGAACTAGTTTAGAAAAAACATCACTCGACTGTTTGATACGCTATAGTAACGCGACTGTTGTCCCTAGTAAGTGGTCCACCACTTTTAATTTTAGGAATAATACTGCTAATCTTCATAATAACTCAATTTATGCATCAACAATTAAACCCTGTACCCTTCTTAGTGGCTATGCTAATGACATTAATGAGAGACTGATGAATGTGTTCTGCTGGAATGAAGAGGAGGAGTCAGTCTGGGAATATAACTCTGACACATCTCAAAATGCATGCATGAGTCAGATTCAAACTGATATTGCTTCATTTAATCCAGAAAAATCTGATGGAGTTATTGAATTAAGGCCTGGTGAAGAAGCAAAGCTTGAAATTCAACCACTGAATGATCAAAACTCAAACGTAAGTGAGTATATTTATCATGTTTATTCACAGAATGAGAACGTTACAATTCACAATGACTATTATTACGTTTCTGATGATACTGTCTTTGTGTATCCAACTTCAAATAAAACTGTCAAAGGTATGATACATGTTGAAGCTGTTCAGCAAAATATTGTACAGTTTGATCTTAAAGTGGTGTTTGAGGATTGCCATCCTGGTCTTACTGTAAAACCAACTGCAAGACATTCATACTTGCAGTGTACGTGTTCACCATATACCAAGGCAGGAATTTTTAGTTGTAATAATGAAACATTTACTGCTGAACTCCTCCAAGGATACTGGATAGGCAATTATAGCAACAAGACTATGTATGGCCAATGTATAAGTTGTAAAACACGACAGGTTCTTGTCCACATTACACTCAATCAATCACTGGACGAATTTGAAAGGAAGTACTGTAGCAACCATAGTGGAGGTGTGCTGTGCAATCAGTGTAATCATAGTGATGGGTATGCTCCTGCTATTAGTTATGACAAATTCAAGTGTGTTAAATGTACACATACAGTTGATCCTGCTGGTGTTAGTATATTTGTCATATGTGATGTTCTCCTTCCTTTGGTCTATCTCATTGCAGTTTATATTTTTGACGTTCCACTTACATCTGGATTATTTCATGGCCCAATATTACTTTGTCAACTTGTCTCCAGTATAGTACTTTTGGATGGTGGTGGTATCATAGCCTTCAATTCACTGTATAATAGTTCTGGAGCTGATAAGCTGCAAAGGGCATACACTGGACTGTATGACTCCTTTAATCTGTACTTTGCAAGGTCATTGCAAGAAACACATTGTTTTTCAAGGAATTCAAATTTTGTAACAGTTATTGCAATCAATTATGTTGCTGCTCTAGTCCCCTTGTTCTTAGTGATTCTCTCTGCATTAGTTCACTACTGCTCTCGTACCTTCTGCAAGTGCTGCACATGTGGCACATTCTGTAAACCAAATTGTAATACAGATTGTTATTATATTAAAAAATTTTATAAGAGCAGGAAGAACAAGGCCAACTTCTTGGCCACAGCCATAATGCTCTCCTACACCAATGTGGCAGTTATAACAAGCTACTTACTAACATA
>NW_003548100.1:2584-6592 GCF_000090795.2 Amphimedon queenslandica | reverse complement strand
TTTTCTATTCCTCCAGTTCATTATATGTATAACCTATGCCATTGTTGTTGTCTTATTCCATCCATATAAGAGGACGCAAGAAGATGGAAAGACCCCTAAAAAGATTGATCCCAATATTATTGAGGCTTCTTCAATGCTACTTCTCTCACTGCTGATAGCTCTAAGCCTCTATCAGTATGCATATACATTGGCAGATGTTCCACTATCTAAATGGGCTTTCATCCTTCAGGGTATACTAGTGTGGATTCCTCTTGTATGGATTGCAATTGTTTATTGTCGTCTCTTTTATTTGAGGAACTGGGACACATTGAAGGAATGGTTCTCAAAAGTTTATTGCTGCTGTAAGAGACGCTGTGCTGTTAGAGACAGAGATAACGAAGCGAGACAGCCACTGGTCAGTAATTCTGACATTCATCAATCTGTCAATAATAGATCTACCGAGTTAATGCATTCGCATAGTTTTAAAAGTTATGGTGTACGTGATAATGAGAGTGTCCATGAGAGTAATGCTTAGCTGTTTTTGATAACTTTAATTTAGGAACTTTGATTTGATTTTTTCTTCTAGTTTTCTCTCTGTCTATCGCATTCTTTGAATTTCTTCCTGTTAATTATCATGATTGAAAAAAACTAAACATAATCTATAGTTCTATACATGTAACAGTCAAACAAGTTCACAGCATGCAGACAACTGTATACCAGCATGTACTTATTGTAAAAAATAATGATGTCAATGATAATAATAATAATGCTACAAGTCATCACTGATAATAATAAAATTGAGAGAGAGAGAGGCATCACTTCAATAGCTTGTGGACCATAAACTGTAATATCCCTCCATGCTTGAAGTAATTTAGCTCCACATCTGTATCAAACCTTACCCTCACTTTGAAAGCTTTACCATTTGAAACCTACAATAAAATAAATTAAAAATTTCAAAAAGGAAAATAATAAAAATGTGTTTATACTATCTCCTTTACTTACTTCTACATTAATAGTTTGGCCAGGCATCAGATTTTCAGGCACTTTAATGCTGTACTTCTCTTTACCAGTTAGGCCATGAGTATCAGCAGTCTCTCCAGGCAAGTACTGCAGTGGTATGACACCCATTCCAACCAGATTGCTCCTGTGTATCCTTTCATAGCTTTCTGCTATAACAGCTTTTACTCCCTAGATATAGCAAATATGGCTGTCCCTCCATATTTTTGCTCCCCTTCCCCCATATCAATAATTATAGTTTTTTTACCAGCATCCAAGGTCCTTTAGCAGCCCAATCCCTTGAAGGTCCACTTCCATAGTCCTTGGCAGCCAGTATTATCAAGTCCCTTCCTTCTTTCTTGTATCTCATTGCAGCATCAAACACATGCATCCATCTACAACTGATGTATTATGATCAAGAGAAAAGTAAAGCTTCATAGTCTCACTTGTTCTTCTGATGGTAAGTGTATAGTCTTTGGTCCGGCTTTGCCTATAAACTTGTTCAGGAGACGAATGTTAGCAAAAGTGCCTCTGGCCATAACATCATCATTCCCTCTTCTTGAGCCGTAAGAGTTGAACTCGCGAGGTGTGAGTCTAAAATAAACAAAAAGATTCAAAATGAAATGCTGTATAGGACATATTGATATAGAGCAATTGGCAGAAGAGGGGTGCATTATAAGATGCCTCATTAATTTTACATCTTTGCTCACTAGACTAAAAAAAATTCCAAATCCTTCCTGCTATATAGTACATTTATAAAACTAAAAGCTTACCCTTTGCTGCTCAGGTATCTAGCAGCTGGTGAATTCCTGGCAATGCTCCCAGCAGGACTGATGTGATCAGTGGTGACTGTCCCCTAGATTAAGGAGTGGATAGGCTTCTTCAATAGTAGGAACAGGAGGAATATCTACTGTCTAAAAACCATTGAAAATTTAATGATAAGCCACACAAATTTTTTGTGGTTAAGCCGCATAGTAATCAAGTTATAAAAACTGGGTTAACCATTGTTATTTTTATTTACCATATTTTCAAGGAAAGGAGGATGCTTAATGTAGGTGCTGCTGGTGTCCCAAGGATAAAGGATTGACTGAGGAGCCTCCAGAGCATTCCAACGGGAATTACCCACAGTTATTTTAGAATATACTTCAGTGAACATTGCAGGGCGGACATACTCTACTTCAACTTTTTGACTAAATATCAGCTCTTAGTGGCCAAATATCACGGAGAAACACAGGCTGTCTGGAAGGATCTTTACCTTTGAAATGAGAGAAAAGTGATTTAATGGCCCCCTCTCTCTCTTACCTAATGGCTCTTTCTCAAAATCAATGAGTACCGTCCCTGCAATGGCATATGCAATACACAGGAGAGGGGAGGCAAGGTAGTTAGCAGCTGTATGAGGATTGATACGTCCCTCAAAGTTACGATTGCCAGAGAGAACACCACAAGCCACCAGCTCACCCTATAAGAGGACAATTTTAAAATGACCGTAACTTGAAAAAAATATTTGTCGGAATCAGCTCAAACTTGCTACATAGCATAAGAACATCGATGTGTATCAGAAAATGTAATAAAAATTTGGGGTCATTTTTTAGCCAATTTTTGGAAAAAACCATGGGCTATAGTACAGGGTATTTTTCCGAAATTTGGAGTTTTTAAAAAATGACCATAACTCGAAAAATATTTGTCGGAATCAGCTCAAACTTGCTACATAGCATAAGAACATCAACATGTATTAGAAAATGTAATAAAAATTTGGGGTCATTTTTTAGCCATTTTTTGGAAAAAAATATGGGCTATATAGTACAGGGTATTTTTCTGAAATTTGGAGTTTTTAAAAAATGGCCATAACTCGAAAAATATTTGTTGGCATCAGCTCAAACTTGCTACATAGCATAAGAACATCAACATGCATTAGAAAATGTAATAAAAATTTGGGGTGATTTTTTAGCCATTTTTTGAAAAAAACCATGGGCTATAGTACAGGGTATTTTTCCGAAATTTGGAGTTTTTAAAAAATGGCCATAACTCGAAAAATATTTGTCGGCATCAGCTCAAACTTGCTACATAGCATAAGAACATCAATATGTATTAGAAAATGTAATAAAAATTTGGTGTGCTTGACAAGAAATGTAAAGAGCTAGAGAATCTATCAGTATATGAGTCACAATGCGCTGCACTTAAGAATGAGCTGAATGACATGACAGAAGAATTGAGGAATGAGAAAATACAGAGAGAAGCTTTAGAGATGGAGCTTGCCCAGGTTAAAGAAGAACTTGTACAGAATGAAGAGCTGAGGCAACTGGTAAGTAAATACTTAGTTTGTGTGTCTACATATCCTTTGACATAATAGGAAGTAACTTTATTTAATGAGAAACTTGATGAACTTGATAAGCAAGTGCAAGAAATAGATGAGAATGATGGTAATGAGAGTTTGATAGAATGTAACTTAGTTTTGTATAGTTATTATAGTCACACCATCCACCAGGAGATTGTCATCATCTTCATCAGCTCAGCAAAGAAGCTCAGTTGAGAGGAAAGTCTCTGTACAAGAGACCTTGTCCGAGAGTATCAAAAGAGTTAAGACTTTTGCAAGTGAAAGACTTCAAGAGACAAACGTTCCAGAGCATGATGGTATAGTATTACAAGTAGCAACACTTAGTTTTAGTTCTTCTTCTCTCTCTCTCTCCCTCTATAGATAGTATTAATAATAATTCAGTGTTTGATGATGCCAGTCTGTATTATTCACTTCCTTCAGAAATGAAGGAATGGAATGAGTCATTAGTGACTAAGAATCAGTCCTTCTACTCGCAGCAATCAATCAGTAACAATGCTCTCTTGAAATTCTTGCAAGAAAAAGTCAGTCGATTGACAGAGGAGAACACTGTAAGTAGAGTAAAAATAAGGTGCCCTTTGATATTCCAATCAAAAATAGTTTTTTTTACAAATTTTTAACTTTGCTCCAAAATTGTGTCAAAGCCCCTCTACTATATAGTACAGGGATTTTGGTCAAATTTTGCCAAAAATGAATAGGAG
>NW_003548100.1:0-1532 GCF_000090795.2 Amphimedon queenslandica | reverse complement strand
GGCCATATACTGTTTATGTGCTTGAGATATGCTGATCACTGCTCATCTGATACAATGACAACTCAACTTATTGAAAGCACAGTTGTATCACTTCAATACTTGACTAAGGTATTCCAGACTGTCACTATACTTATGCTTTTTTATTAATGTTCTTTCATAGCATTACAAAGATAACTTGAATCTATTGTGTCATTGGTTGGGTAATATCACTTGCCTACTTCAGTCCATGAGACAGTACAGTGGTGATCCTGTGAGTTATCCCTCCATTATTTGAATCATTTTTGCTGCCGCTACAGGTTTATTACAATCCTTGCAAGGACATTACTGGTCTGACTAGTTTTGAATTGTCGGACTATCATGACTTCATTACAGCCGAGGCTACGTCAATCTACTACCTTATAATAAATCATTTGGAGAGAACACTAGAGCCACTTATAGGTTAATAAAGGAATCATTATTACTTATAATAATACGTGTATTTGTAGTTCCTGGTTTATTGGAGCATGAGTCAATCCCGGGTCTTACTAGTGCTAGGCCAGTTGGTTGGGGAAGAACACTGCTTGGTATGGTAAAGCCAGTGATAGTGACAGTTGGTGATATAGAGAGGTTTCTTAATGACTTGCTAAATCAATTGGAGTTGTGTCTTGTTGATACGTACCTTATTGAACAAATGTTTAAGCAAGTCAGTGGCAAGATAATGATATTATTAAAATTGAGATGTTTTGTTATTTTTTAGATTTTTTATTTCATCAATGGAGTCATGCTCAATTATCTTCTATTTAGAAAAGACTTGTGTCACTGGACGTCAGGAATGCAAATAAGGTTACATACTTACATTGTCACTTGATTATCAAACAAACATAGGTACAATCTTAATGTCCTTGAGGAATGGATAAGAGAACACAAACTCACTTCTGTATTGGATACTCTTCAACCGATTGTCCAGGCATCCAAACTATTGCAGATGAAGAAAGAGACTCAAGATGATGCTAGATGTATTAGCGAATTTTGTGCAAATTTAAACACGCAACAGGTCTCTAAGTCTTACCAATATTACTACTGAGCAGTTGTTTTTAATTTGTTTTTCTATTTAGATTCAGAAAATCCTGCGCATGTACACTCCAAGTATTGAGTCTGAGAGTCGTGTGCCACTATCTGTGATACAGTTTGTTGGTCAATGTCATCGTCAGGATCATCGTTTTGGGTCTGAGAGTGAAAACCTCATGATTGATTCCCGGTACCAGTTTCCAGTCTCAATCCCTTACTCTCCTACTCTTTTTAATTTTGCTGCAATTGATGTTCCAAAACAATTGGATTTTTTGATTAAAATTTAAAATCATCTAATTATTATTATTAATTGTCTTTTACAGTTCAATCTTTAAGTTAAAATAACAAGGAAACTTAGGAAAGGCAGGGCTTAAAATCTATTATTAGATTATTTTCATTTTGTCGTGTGGCCACTGGCCAGGGCAGTAGGCAAACTGGCAAAGTCTAGGCTACTTTTAGTTGGTTTGGTTGAATTTGAAGTCATG
>NW_003548099.1:9254-10878 GCF_000090795.2 Amphimedon queenslandica | reverse complement strand
GATCTCAGTCCCTAAGAGAGAGGGAAAGAAGTCCTGTGAGAGAAGAGCACATAGCTAGCAACAGAGCTAGATCTCAACCACTTAATTGTGCAGTGTCTGAAATGTAAAGCAAAATCAAAAGTAACAGTTCCCCAAAAACTGATCATTGCCAAAAGTACAAGTGAAGAATAATGATGGCATCATCGTAAGGGTGACACTTTTTTCAAATGTACTCCGTACTCTCTTTGATATCACAGGATTAGACAAAGACACAATTGAAGATAGGCTACTCATAATGGATAATATTAAGCTTGAGATAGATAAGAACAATGTAGCAAAGTCTGCATGTCAAATTGCCTAAAAGGTACTAATACCCAAGACTATCTTGACAATAACCTTTAATTTTGGTTTCTCGTTAATACAATCACTTTTTCAAAATAATTCTTTAAAATAAACCAAATAATTTACAATTATTCACATCTGCTCGGTTTTGCTCGCCCCTAAATGTTTACATTCGCCTAGTAAGTGATGGAATCCTTTTCCTACAGTACCATTTCCATTTGCATGAGTACCATAATAAGGTGTACAGTTACTTTCTTTGTCATCAACTTGGTGTGCTACCTGGCATTTAGTCAATTTTCAAAGACAACATTCACTGAAATTAACTTTGCGGAAAAAGTTACCAGTAAAAGAACAGCTCAAAAAGCAGTTTATATAATTTTTGTAGTATTTGGAAGAAAACATACATCTAACTGAACATCTAGACAGTTTGTCCTAGGGGCTCTTACAGGAATGCAGCATCTATGGAACGTTGGTAGTTTCATTTCATTTGGCTACACATGTCAAGAGCCACAAAAACATTAATGAGGATGACCTCAGCTACCACGAGATGTCAAGTAAAAGGATAACGCCCTAAGTCTTGGCCAAAAGAGATGTTGTACTACTATATCTTTTGCATCTCAAGAGATTCCACAGAATGCTCCCAAGGAGAAATAATGGAGAGAGCATTGTCATAAGTATAGTATATCATTGCCTCAACTTTTTTCTAGGGCCATAAAGACACACCAGCAGAAAATATTGCAGAAATTATTTAGTTTTGTAGAGGAAGGGTCACATGAGCTAATCTCAAAAACTACTGTCACCGAGTACTAAAAAGCACTGGTTGCTAAACACATTGAAAGTAGTGGTTCAACTTCAACCATTGATTCAACTGTCACTGTTATAATACATAGTCATTACATGATTTCAGCAGAATCTTTTTTAACAATTCTGATGTTTACTCCAAACAATGGGCGTGTTTCTCATAACTATTATTTAATAAGTGATGGGAAACCCCTTTCTAAAATACCATTTCCATTTGCACGAGTACCATAATAAGGTGTACAGTTACCCAACTGGTTGAAGGTAAGTGTTACCTGGCTTGTACCAATAAAATTAACATTATCTATTTGTTTACATTCACTGACTATTCAGTCATTGTATTATACTGGTTAAAAGGATTATGAATTAAGAACTACATAATAGTGGCATAATTTGATTTTAATATCATTTTGTATGCACTTTATTTGTTGTGTTTATTTCTTATAGTGTAACAGGACTCCATATATAGGTTATAGACTGGCTTGGAGGTTTTGAAGCCATTTCA
>NW_003548099.1:1515-4987 GCF_000090795.2 Amphimedon queenslandica | reverse complement strand
ACAAACTCTACCATGTGTGCCATGTGGTGCCACGTTAAATTGATTTTCATGGATTTTATTTTCATGAATCAGGAAGTAATCGGCGAAATTTGCAACTCTCATAAAACCATTAAAATAGTAATATATTTTATTGATAAGGTACATTCTATAATAATGTTACAATACATGCCATGGTAAGTAATGAACATATAATTGATAATGTACTGTACTACATGTAGAAAGTGCATGTACATATACAATGAACAATGTACATGTACAATGTATAGCAATGTACATGTACAGTACTAAAGTACAGAGACTCATGCGCATGCTCAGCTCACGCATGGTATAGCTCGTCCATGCTCATAGTAATAATAATGATGTAGAGGCTTCTCAATAGAGATGGTAGCAAGAAGCTCTACTGTCTTCACTATCTTAATTCAAAAATGGCATTACCAAAAAGTTAGGCACCTACTCTTTGGCGTAATTTGAGGATGAGGGCACAGCAGTTGTGAAAAGGTGGATTCATTCATTAGCTAATAACAGTTACCTGTACTGTTGATAAAATGAAGTATCCATGTACCATAATTTATACAAATAAACATCAGCAGTTGAACAGGAGAAGTACATGCAAGTATTGGTTTAGGAGACAACAGAAGTGAGTACTGGTTTTGAGATGATAGTGACTGCTGCTGAACAGGAGAAGCTACTGGTTTAAAAGATAGTGACTGTTGTTGAACTGTAGTTGAAACACACGAGACTCACTGGGAATCTTGATTCAAAAGAAGAATTAAGTTTTTAATGATTGATAATGCTGGCAATGGTGACTCTGCAGAGCAAACCACAAGTTTTATGACACCTGAAAGGTTAAGGTTCCCAAGAAAAAGTCCCAAAGAATATTTATCCATTGTGTGATTAGAATTAGTGTCAGTGTCAAAAAGATGTAGATTTACATAGATATGACAAAAAAGGGCTTGACAGCTTAAAAGTAAACTATAGGTATAACTATTAAAGCGAAACTATAGATTATAAGAATATAATAATGATGCACGCACACATACAGATGTTTCAAGAACATTTATAATAATAATCCAATGCTATTAACATTGTAAAATTATTAGTTAAAACAAGTGCATGTAGTACAGCAGCAACATGTAATTACTCATTAGTATCCCAAGCTGCTTCATTTATGAAAATAGCCCCACTTATAAGTTAAGCCTACATGTGTAGTTATTCTTCATTCCAGCTTCCATCCAAGCTTCTCATTGTTCTTACACAAACAGATAAAGTTGGCCACTTCTCACACAGTTCATTCCTAATAATCTGCTGTTATCTCATCATTCTCCTCTATACACTTGTTCACAAACTGTAGTTGCTCTTAATCCAGTTCAAGTTCCTTAACTTCTTCATCTAGAAGGTCTCATGTAGCTCCATATCTTTTAATTAATGAAATTAAGCAAAAAAAAAACTTTAAAATAGGATATCCTTAAAAATAGGATATCCTTCAAGAAGTCACTTATAAACTGATGAAACATAGTAGGATAGAGTTCTCAAAAGAATTATTCTTCTTCTAGTTCCTAAGAATATCTACTATGTTCTCCACCATATGACTGTACACCATAAAGAACGTTACACACATAAGCCGTAAGGAAACGCACGCATGATGATTAATGGAACACGTGATCAATGCACATAAGCATGAGCATACAAAGAAGCATGAATCTATTTTATTTTCACGCTTACATTAAACGAGTTATGCAAATGCTTTATACTGTACGCTTAATTATCTAACCAGTAACCATAGCTGTACATGTATGAAACACTACAACATATTGTAATAGTAATTGTGATCACGCTGGTCAAATGGAAGACGTAACGCATTAGAAAGGATTACAAAAAAAAAGGCAATAAAAGGGTTCACCACCTAAAGTGAGCAAAGGCTCTGTTTGCTCCAGCTAACTGATGTAAGGCTCACTCATGATACTCCTCCATAAAAATGTACCATCTTATTTCTTGAAAAAACCATTGTATGGAAAAAAGGCAGTGCTCTCTAGGCAGTAATGATAAAAAACATGAAAAGAGCGACACTAAAAATGCTAGTTACCGTTAATGTTGCCATGTATATAACAAACACAGATTTAATCCCCTCAAAATTAATTAATCAATTCCATCAAAATTAAAATCCGTCAAAATTAAAATTAAAGACCTTTTCAAAAACTTTGTACCCACAAAATTACCCATTATGGTAAATTAGTAAATTGATCGTACCTTTCTAGTTTCTCTCCTTCGTCATTTACAACTGTTTGGACTAGAATCGGCAAAACCCGCGGCAAAACCTCAATCTTTTCCTCCTAAACTGAGTCCGTTTCTTAGACTTGAGCTCAATCAGCTTACGCATAGTATCAGAACTAATCAATCCATTATTATCATTGATAAGGTAAATACAAAAGTACAGCTTAACTCACAGCTTTGGGAAAAAGCTGACAGAACTCCAACATAGACATCAATGACTGGCAGCCTGCCACGTGTATTTGTGCCCACGGTATCTTCTTCTTCTTCACTTCTTGTCACGTGAGTCATGGTGGGAGTTAATTAACTATAAACTCCAATTATCTGTAGTTATAAAATACAAAACTATATATTCACTGGAACAGGCAAACCATGCAGTCAACCATCATCCAAGAGTACAAGAGATCAGAACAAAGTGAGAGAAAAGACAACAAGAACTTACTTCATAAAAAAACAACCATGCATACGACAAATAGTAATAATGTAATCAAAGCTCTCTAAAAAGTGATTCCAGAGGAATATATATACAGCTGCTTGGTTTTGACAGTAACTAGAGATTCATTCAGTAATGTCAATTTCAGGTAGTTGTTCCACAATCTCACAATCCTGGTAAAATAGGAGTGACGTGACTTAAAAAAACAACAGTATAGTTGTGCTTGAGTTCAGTTATGAAAGGCTGTGGACCTTGTGGTGAAATCACTGAAGGAGACGAATTCAAGTATGGACATGTTGTCGGATGGGAACTTGAGAGACTTTACAAGATACATAATGTCAAGCAGTTCAAGCCAGTACATTAATGGGAACTGGGAGAGTTGTATCAATCTATCTCTGTTTGAAGATGAATCACCTAACACATACTTAGATGTTCTATACTGTACTCTCTCTAACAATAAGATATGCTTTTTTAACTAAGGACGCCACAACTGGGAGACATAACACAACTTAGATTGTACCATAGATAGGTACAGCTGCTTATTAACAGCACAGTTGAGAGAGGTAGAAAAAGGATGAGTGCTATGTGGGACATTAACATGCTATCAAGCTGACTGTGGGATTGTTCTTGAGTAGCTTTTCAGTTATGGTAATGTTGGTTGTTTTATCACTGCTGGATCTGATGTGATTAGTGAACCATTCGTTGCCTTTACCAAAAGTACATTGTACTCTTACTTTTACTAATGCTGGAAAGACTTTTATTTATTATCTG
>NW_003548099.1:0-1272 GCF_000090795.2 Amphimedon queenslandica | reverse complement strand
ATCTATATCTTGTTTACAGGGTTCCCCACAAGCATTCTAAATGAGCTAAACATGCAGTATGCTTCATGAGCTGACAAGAAGTACATATACAGTACATGGCTTTTGAGTAAAATTAAAAATTGTAATAAAATTCAATTTTGATTGAAATCCTTTCAAAGTTTCTACACAACATAAGCGCATGCATATCAGAATAACATGTAAAAATGGAGAAATTTCTCCTTTTCATACTTGGTAAAATTTGGCCAAAATATTTTGGAAACTTTGCTGACAAGAAGCAAATGCTTACATTACAGTGATTACACTCATCACTATCCAATTTTCATATTGTCTTACTCTCATTATCTCCATCATAGTCTTGTCTTTGTTACACTTTGTTAAACTGCTCCTCTATCTTCCTTTAGGCCAATAGTTTGGATGGATCATACTGTTCACAATGTGGGCATCTCAACATGCAGCATGTGTTTAGTACTCAACATGCACATGTCATCAAGTGTCTGAGTGTACTGTTTAAATCAATGGCCACTGACATAAAAATAGACACTGTATGCATAATACTGATTGTAACAAAATTCACTAATTCCCCAATTTCAACTGTTCCATTTAACATTAATTTTTGTGAAATGTGAGATTATTGCTAAAATTTTTATTTTAACGAAAATTGAATTTATATAACCACTACAGCTATATTTCCATATTTTGAGGACAGTACTCACCACAAATTTGAGTTAAGCCTGTGAGTGTAAAAAAGTGTCACAAGATTAAGCTTTGTTAATACAATAACATCCAGTAGTGAATCTATAATAATGAGCACTACTACGTACTACTGATGTCACTCACTATAATTATTACTTTAAGTGTAAACGATACCTTCTAAATGTCAATAGGTTTAGCTTCATTAGTCTCATCTCACACTGAGTGATTTTGCTTGTCAGTACAGACAGTAGTTATGTCTCTCCTGTTAGTGGTTGTTCTTTTATTCTTCAGTAGCTCCTGCAGTGTCTCCTCTGGTCAGTATTATGTGTCTGATGACTGCAGTTCAGTTACTCAGTCACCTTGTAATCCTTTATCAGTGTATGCTGGGGATATGTCTCAATACAACAACACCACTTTCTACTTCATTGGAACTAGTAGCATTAACTTTACTTTCATTATGAATTCTGTGAAGAATGTATCTCTACATGGATTATACCAGTCTCCTGCTATTAACTGCATAAATAATGACTTTATAGAAATTAATACCAGCAGTCATGTCAGTTTCAGTAACATATCCAT
>NW_003548098.1:8706-10891 GCF_000090795.2 Amphimedon queenslandica | reverse complement strand
CAGACCATTTCTATGGGCATTTTCCTTTCCAAATTTGAATAAAGGTACTCTTGAGATTTGTCGTTTCAGAAGCAAGAACATGAGCCACCTGTATAATTATAGGAAGTTGTATTTACTAAATTCTAAGATTTACCTTTACAAGGTGATCTCCATGTTCTTTGAATCCCTGTTCATTTAATACACCCTTAATGCACTTATCAACTGCTCTGAAAAATAGTAACAATAACGGATCTGGTGAGTACGTATATCCCCTATCACGATACTGCAAGTAAGATGGCATGAATTCCTTAATTTTTGTATTAATAGCTTGCAGCACTTTGATCTCTAGTGAAAGTAATTCCCTTTTCTTAGAGTTACATTTTCTTATATCTTTTGAAGCATACTGGCCAGTGTAGCTCCTCCAAAACGAAAATATACATCATCTTTGTCTGATTCTATCACTAAGCTGGTGCTTGACTCACTATCATCAGAGAATTTCCTGACAAATACATGTACTTCCCGCAGTAATATCTCATATATTGATGATGAAAAAACAATCATGAATTTATCCCGTTCAGTAATATTACTCTCTAACTCTGAGTCCCTTTCTGCACAAAAAGCCAGCCAAATATGACGAACATCCTCCATTTCTTTAGTTGGAGGTGAGAAGATACATTGAATCGTAATATCATTTGGCAAGAGCAAAATACTACAATATCTATGCCATTGCAATTGAAAAGATATGTACTTATCTTTTCCAGTACCATGTGATTCATAGAGAAGAGCAAATGTATTTTGGTGATATTGTATCAAAGCTGTCAGTGCCTTTTGATTGACTACTAACTTGTCAAATATTACTTTTTCCTGGTCCTTAAAAATGCTCTTCAATTCTAGAAAAACTTGAGAACTTCTGATATGTTTTATAACCTGCTGTCGTTCTTTTTTGTTGAGAGCCTTACGTCTCTTTGTGCTACTGACAGTCACTACTTCAGATGACTCTCCAGACCTTCCTCTCTTCCTAGATTTTGCTTTTGGGCATTTGGGTGTATCACAAGTTAAGAGACTCGCTTCGTTTGGGAGGTCATCGTCCAGATTTTGCAAAAGCTGCTCTTCTTGTTCCTCAAACATGCCGTCTCATGCTTTTAGGTGTGGCATAGTTAATTATTTGACACGCCTACAAAGCTGAAATTTTCATTCCTGAACATCCTGTTCCTCGTTCTTGGTGGCGGCGGGTTTTGTCAAAGAAAGTGCTAATCCATCATTGATGCAAGTGTCAGTTACGTCTACGCGCACATATCTCCAGCACTAATGGGCAGTTAGACACTCTCCCTCCCCCTTATTTACTCTTGATACTACTAACACATCAAGCAATACAACTAAATAACAGTAAAGGACACTATGCTACACTATTAAGGTAAGTTATTCTAATAATAAGAACACAATACACATTAACATCCTTTAAATACAATTAGATACTACTAACACATCAAGCAATACAACTGAATAACAGTATAGGACACTATGCTACACTATTAAGGTAAGTTATACTAATAATAAGTACACAATACACATTACCTTTTCTTGTATACAATTAGATATTCCTAACACATCAAGCAATATAACTGAATAACAGTAAAGTACACTATGCTACACTATTAAGGTAAGTTACACTAATAATAAGTTCACAATACACATTACCATTTCTTGTATACAATTAGATACTCCTAACACATGAAGATGTAGAACTGAATAACAGTAAAGGACACTATGCTACACTACTGAGGTAGTGTAGACACAAACTCTTACCACAACAAGTAATGTACTGTGCTACAAGGAATTAAGACAAATTATGTAACGTATTCTCAAGTCTTTTATGATGTTGAGGGATCATTCATAACATTCTTTACCTGCAAATATCTTGACAATAATTATCATGATAAATATAATCTTTTCAAAATGAATTTAAGAAATTGTTTTAAATGTTTTGTCTTTGCTTTTCTAGGTCTGTGGAACTATGTCCTAACAAGTAGAAATAGAAGGAAAACAGTCTGTTTTGTAAGCGCTCCATAGTCTACCTTTGTTCTCAGAGGCTAAGAGGGAACGCACACCATAACTGGAATGGTAACTGGCTCTTCCTTAGTTGGCTTGATGGCTAGAGGAAAGAGAGAACGAGTAACACACTACTGACAACCTAAATCTCAAACGC
>NW_003548098.1:6430-7682 GCF_000090795.2 Amphimedon queenslandica | reverse complement strand
TAATACAAAGAACCACTATTAGCTGGTGGTCTTATAGTAATATGCTTTCCGTCCATTGCTCGCAGGCAATGAGGAAAGTTCCATTGATTTTGAAACTGTTCAGCTATCTCCTTCCATTCATTTTCTGTTGTTGGTACCTGTAAAATAAGTTCATGTAGATATACATAAATTAATATGAGTATATTGTTATTTTTACAAATAGGAAGAAGAATCTACTTCAGAAATAAGTGAAGACATAGAATCTAACAGTGACCAAGAAACATCTATTCAAAATGCTTTAAAGAGAAAACTAGAGCAGCCACGTGTGCAGAAACGAAAGAAAGAAGCTGAAGAGGTAGAGCTACTGGAGAAAGCAGTCGTATGTATGGAAAAAGAAGGAAAAGAAGAATCATGTGTAAAAGATGTAGATGACATTTTTGGACAGTTTGTGGCTTGTAAACTCAGAGCAATTCAAGATGACAGTGAAAAACGTCTGAAGAAATTTGAGATACACTCTAATCTTTATGGAGCAGAGAACACAAATCTTCATTTGCATATCCTGTTTCGGCTGGATCTCTGCGATTCACACCCACTTCACTATCTCTATCTAACAAGCATTGGTAACACTAGTAGTGGTAGCATCAAAGATCAGTAATCATTAATGCTGTTGACTTTGTATTGAATTCAATGTTAATTAGTAATTACCTTTAAAAAATGTTGTAGTTTATCAACTATTGCTAAACACGTTTGAATGACTATCTTTCCTATTGTTTGTGCAGGAACTATGTAGAGGTATTGTAGACTTAAATAGCTTTTTCCTATGTTTGGTAAATTACACTGAATTGACTGAAACCCATGCAGCTTTGATATCATGCATCATACCTGTAGCCAAAAATCTCAATGTTAGTGCCAATTTTTCTCCTGGTGGAATTGCTTTGCGCAAGTGAGTGTCTATATGTTATTTCTGGTGCAATCATTGCCAAAATAGACGGAAAGGAATCTACATCCCTTCTAAGACAGTTTTTGTAGCTTGATTCATCTCCCATCTGTAGTTCCTTTAATAGCTGGTGATATGCTCCATAGTTACGATTCAATATCAATTTTCTAGTCAAAACTTTTATGCCTTTTAGGTATCAAAATAGCTATGATACAAGCAGCTGCTGCAACTCTTCTTGACACCATTAATAGTGCTAAATAACTATTGGTGTTATTTAACTATTCAAACAACAAGTTGAATAGTGTATTGTCATGCCAAGAAGCAACATGTTGCTTT
>NW_003548098.1:0-6098 GCF_000090795.2 Amphimedon queenslandica | reverse complement strand
TTGGTTATACAGCAATTTCTCCACTTCTTGCTTGGAAGAACGATATATGAAGGCTAATCACTCGAGATAGGTAAGCTGCATTGACGCGCAAGAAGCACCAATCGATAGAGACTTGTAAAAGCAATTTTTTGATATGATGATATAATTTTTAAAATTTTTTGTTAAGGTTGATATTTTTAGACCACGTCACAATTAATGATTAATGCAACAAGTCATGCTATTAGGCTTGACTACACTGTAAAAAATAAAGTGTGACTTACACACCATTTGAGGTGTGTTAAGTTTGTCCCTGCTGGCACACCCCGATTTGGTGTGATAAACACACCAGTGGGCTTTTCACACACTATGAAGTGTAAAATCACACCAAGATGAGAGTGCAAACCACCTCGATAATTAACCCATTGACACAATTTGACAATTCTTATTCAATAATAATACATGTTTAAATTGACAAAAAATTAGTTGTTTTTAATACAAGAAATGAAATTGCTAACAGACACTGGTACCTTAGCATGATTAATATTCAACAAAACAATTTCAAAGAAAGTAAACACATTAAGACCCTTAGAATAGCAAATATCAAAAAACGAAAAACACTGACAACAAGGCAAAGAGAGTCTCTAATTTCAACCTCACAAAGAATGCTTTGATCAACAACTACATATATCTGTGTACGAGCTTGAAAAGTTCCAACAACAAGATGTGGCTCCTTTTGATTATGATCTCTAATAACCTCAGAAGGATGACATGATTCCTATAACTAATAATGTAAATAAGACTTTTAGGTTATACTTTATGACATACCGGGCAGAAGAGGACCATTTTCTCATGACATGGCTTGGATTGTGAATCTGGCAACAAGTAAACCAACAAGCAAAGTGATACTATGGCATTATCTATAACAAGAAATGTGATTAGCACTGACAAACTGCTGTAAAATTACTTACTACATTCATCCAGGTTTCCACATATTTCTGTAATAATACCTCGTAGTTGACCATTAGTAGCTTTTTCTACTTGTGCGTGGTCAATAATTTTTTGAGACCAGATGCCACACCAGGACTCTCTAACAAGTGTTCGCAGTTGTTCCGTTCCACAAATCATTTCCATTTCCTTCATAAGCTACATGTACATATATTATTGTTATAATTAATACATATATCATACCTGATCTCCTTTTAGAAAAGGGTACTTCATCAATATTTCTGAGGAATGACAAGGAGATTCTGTTATATCCTTACGACGCATTGGAAAAGTTTGTGCAATTAAAGCAGTAAGAACAGCCTGATTTCTTTTTTCCTTTCTAGAAAATTCAGCTTTTATTTGATTATTATGTCTTTCAAATGATGTTTCATCTTCACCAGCTGGTATAGTAGGAGATGGTAATACAGTAGGCTTAATATTAGATGAAGTACCACCACTTGATTGGCTGGATGAAGGTTTTCGTACAGTTTTAAGTCGGCGGAACTCTTTGAAACGATTAGTGTTTGCACAATGGCCCCCTATCAATACATGTATAAAGAAAAATGTTTGAATATAATATGAAATGTACAGAAGGTGTTCCTGTTAGTGATTTCATAAAAGGATATTTTCTGATTATTTCCATTGCTACTTGAATAAATTCTTCCTTAGTGGGATATCTATAATTAAAAATAAAAATACTTACGTGCATTAAAATAATAATAAATTAAAAATAATCAACATACTGTTTATATGAAAACATACAAGATGCTACAGAAGATAAAAAATGCTTTCGTGCCTCTGTTGTCATTTTTCCTGATTTTAAGCACATTTCAACTTCTGGACGATAGTTAACAGGAAATATAAAAGGATGTGGGAGAGGCTTTTCTTTTTCCTTACGCAACACAGCCACAGGTATATCCATTTTAGGCTTCTTTACTTCCTTTAGACTACATGAATTTTCACTAATAGCACTTCCATTTTCTTCATCGTCATCAGAATCAAGGATACGACGAGGTCGCTTCATTTCTATTCCAGAGGGAGTAGCAGTGAACTCCACTGAAGAAGGCGAAGTGACTTCTGCAGATGGTGAAGCAACCAGTACTGTTGGTGTAGTTGACACTGACACATCAGATTCGTCTTGTCTCTATAGAATAAATTATTTTGATTCATTAATTAAGCACACATATTTAAATAAGCTCAGCTGCTCTTGCCCACCCACCTGCATTAACCCCACATGTAAATTGAAATTAAACTTTGATAAAAGAAAACTAACTTCATTAAAATCACATAAAGATGACGCCACACTCTGATCTTTCAATAAAGGCTGTACAACCATCTTCAGCTTGTCCTTGTGATTTATGAAGTCGTCATCAGTTAGATCAACATATGCATCCCGGTCTGGATCATACTTTTGAAAAATTAGATCAAGTTTGATGTTTGGACCAAATTTGAAAAGATGAAGGCACCGTTCTTTAAGCAGCTGGATATCAGCATCATGTGATAACTTGACGATCTTGTTTAGGTTGTTATAAGATACCATTATACTCTTATTAGCACCTGTAGTACCGCCAAACTTCCATCACAGAACAAGCTGGCTTGGTAACAAACACTTAACACTGACAAGTGACAAACAGCTCAACACGTGATGGTGCTAATTATTCTATTTAGAGCTCAGTTAATTATTGGCAATTGCCACTTGGAAAGGCGTGGCAAACGACATGGCCACTTCTGCAGGATTTACATGTTCCATTTGTCTCACTTATACATCCTCAAATATAAGTGCAGTATTACGACACATTGGTTCTATACACTCTCATGAACCAGGATTTCTTGTAAGGTGTGGTATTAGTGGATGTTCAAGGACATACTCCAATTACCATTCTTTTCAAAAACACATTCGACGTAAGCACTACCATTTTTCTCTAGCTCTAGAAGAAAATTTGTAAAGTAATGACAATGAAGATCTAGTTAATGATGTTGATTATACTGCCACTGTTTCTGACACTGAGATATTTAATGATGGAGCTACTCAGGAAGAAGAAACAGAATCAATGTGTGCGGTACAGAGGGTCTGGTATCAATGAAACAGAAAAGTGCAATATTGTTTACGTTAAAATGTAAGGAAGTTAGGCAAATATCACAGCTAGCTTTAAACGATCTTCTTGGTGATGTCTCAATCATAGTACAGCAAACAGTAGATTTATTGCAATCAAAAGTCATAAATACTTTACATCAAAAGGGATTGCCTACTGAAGAATTGTTACAACTTTTTATGGATGAAGAGCTGAGAGCTCCATTTAGATGTTTGGAATCTTCTTATATGCAGAAGAAGGCATATACTTCACTTGGTCTAGTCGTAAGTTATTACTAATGATACCGCATAGCTAAGTAATGTTTTTTTTCTGAAACAGGAACCAGTACAAAGGGAATTGGGACAAACTTTAAAGAGAAGGGGCAAGCGTTTCAAACTATGCAGTGAATATGCTTATGACATACCTTTAGAAAAGTCATTACAACAGTTACTGTCAAATTCAAGTATATTTGATCAAGTATATACATACATTTCTCAGCTACTAAGTGATTGTTTATTGTACAGGTTATGAGTGGTCATTGCCAAAATGACAACCTTTTTGAAGATTACTGTGATGGTAGCATTTTCAAAAATCACCTACTTTTTTCTGTCAATCCAACAGCTTTACAAGTGATGCTCTATTATGATGATCTCGAAATCTGTAACCCAATTGGTTCTCGAGCAAAGAAACACAAAATTGGTAAGTTTATTTGTTTTAGTTATTTAATAATTTCAATGCTTTCAATTTAAAGGAGTTTTTTATTATATTTTGGGAAACATACCACCAAAATGGAGATCATCACTTAAAGTTATACAGCTTGTTACAATTGTACGCCATTCATTAATTCATGAGTATGGGATTGACAAAATACTTCAACCTTTTATGGAAAGTATCAAAAAGTTTGAAAAAGTAATTAATAACTGCATGAATTGTATCACAATGGTTTTTTGTTCAAACAGGCAGAAGGGGTTGATCTTAATATTAATGGACAGCAGCATAATTTTCGTGGAACAATTACAATTGTTTGTGCTGATAATCTTGCTAGTTGGTCACTTGGTGGTTATAAAGCTTTGGCATCAGCTTTACGTAAATGTAGATTTTGCATGGCCATTGCTGAGGATATGTCATCTAAAGTAAGCATTTTTTTTCTTTAAAGTTGGTATGTATGCATACTCTAGTTCCTTTCAGAGGAATTTCAGCCACGGACACGTATCACACATGCAAATCATGTTACCCACCTCGCTGGACCATTGCATGACCACATTGCTACGACGTATGGCATTGTCAGAGACTCAATCCTCAATCAATCGCAATTCTTTCATGTGACTGAAGGTCTTGCACCTGACATTATGCATGATATATTGGAAGGTGCTTTACAATATGAGACTAAAGAATTGCTGATATATGTAACACAAGAAAGACGACTTATTTCACTCTCATTTTTGAATCAACAAATTGAAAGTTTTCCTTATGGATATTGTGATAGTTCAAATAAACCTTCAATCATTACTCTTACTTCTCATGATCATAGTCTAAAGCAATCAGGTATGTTGATTATGATGCATGATTCAGTGTTATACCTCATTCTATTATAGCAACACAAATGTGGTGCTTGGCCAGATTGTTGCCTTTATTAGTTGGAGAGTTCATACCTGTAGGTGAACCTCACTGGGAAAACTTCTTGCTTTTGCTAACAATTGTTGAATATGTGTTTGGACCAGTCACATCAGAGGATGTTGTTCCTTATTTAAAAGACTTAATAAGAGAACATCACGAAAATTTCTGTCAGCTTTACCCTAATGCTTCTATAATTCCTAAAATTCATTATATAATACACCTTCCGGAGTGGTTACTGAAGTAAGATAAAATATGATACATTAATAACTCAATTTTTTACTGTGTCTTATACATGTATTCATGGCTAATTGCAAATGGTGTTATACATGTAGATAGAATTATATGCATAGTTATTGTACATTGTAAGTACAGCTATATTTTAAAAATTTTATTTTAGTTTTGGACCAGCAAGTCGGTATTTGTGCATGCGTTTTGAAGCCAAGCACAGTTACTTCAAATCACTTGCTCACAGAATAAAATGCTTTAAAAATATTGAAAAAACTTTGGCAGAACATCATCAAAATTTAATGTGCTACTACTCGATTTGTGACTATTATGTTTTCAGAGAATGGACATTTGGGAGAACTAAGTTAGTGCTGATTGTGTATTGTACTTGCATGTTTGTATAATCAAAGAATGTACTGTTTTCTACAAAAAGAATAAATATTCGTCTAAAACTTCAGCAAAATTTCTTTCACCATGCAGCTATTATGTGCATTTGCATAATTATCAAAAATTATTTTATTCTTGGCATTACGTAGGCAAACAGTTATAGTTGAGAGTTGCACACATAGTGATATACTGTTAAGAAGAGGGATTAGTGCACAAGAGGAAATTAACATGTAAGTATATTATTGTGATTACACTTTTTTATCTACATATGCATATGTAATTATGTATTATGTATAGTGTAAGCTGGGCTCAGACCGGAAGCGTTCTTTATAAACCAGGTGCTATTGTGGTAACAAGAAATAATCTGCCAGTGTTTGGAGTCATTGTTGACATTATTGTGTTCCAAGTGGATATCTGTTACTTTGTTCTCCAAGAATACATTACCCACTGTTTCGTGCCACATTTTCATTCTTTTGAGGTTTCAATTACTTCTCCACCTGTATAATCACACCTATGAAGTTCATGAATTAGCTGATCATCATCCTTTGTGTATTTATAGTATTAACAATAAACAATTAATTCCACTGAAATATTACATTACAGAAGAATTTTGATAATTTTGTTGTTAACCTGTATTGTTGTGCATACACACCTGATATTGTGTGCATGACACACTTTTTTGTGGGGTGTGAAAACACACCTGTAGTGTGATATGAATTTGGTGTGCATAATACACCGTATTTTTTACAGTGTAAGCTCTGATTTAATAACATCACAATGTGGGTCACACAAATTCCATGCAGTCACTTAATATCTTTGTAATTATGAATGAGT
>NW_003548097.1:5382-10895 GCF_000090795.2 Amphimedon queenslandica | reverse complement strand
GTGAACAGTCATGATCCTGACTGGGACCTTGTGTTAGTAACAGTTTAAATCAATAGTTTATTTGTCACTTTTTAGTTATGTTGGTCGTAAAGAGCTGAGTCCTAATCTTGAGAGTATTATTCCAGGAACAAAGAACCTTGTAATACCTCGGTACTCATATTGGATGTTAGGTTATATAATATCAAATAGAGGAGCTGAGAAACTGATAGCTGGGAGACCTTTTGATAATATACTACCAGTTGATGAGTACATACCAATAATGTATAATGACCATCCTGAGTAAGTATTGTCCATTTTTTAAATAGTGAAGCTTAATTATGTGATTATCTTCAAATTTTTCATGACAATGGCTTTTGCTGAAAATTGGGTCTGAAATCAATCCCAATTTTTATGACATATTCTAGCTAATGCATATTGATGTCCTTATGCTATGAGCTGATATTGATGAGAAATGGCCATTTAAAAAAATGAGCCACTTTTGAAAAATACCTAAGACTATATAGCCCTGGTTTTTTCTAAAAAATGACTCAGAAATCATCTGCAATTTTTATTACATTTTAAGATACATATTGATGTCCTTATGCTGTGTAGAAAGTTTGAGCTGATTCTGATTAAAATTTTTAAAGTTATTAGCTAAAATGAGAAAAAGCATGGAATATAGCCCATGGAGACATTATGTTCCAATTAAAACTTCCAATGCTTCAAGTGAGACACTATTGAATTATATTAATATGTTATTACAGGAGTGATTGGGTCCATTATTATGAGAACACTACTAGAGATTTACGTGTCTATTCTACCTATCCATTGCTAGTCTATCCAACTCATTTTGCTGGTGATAAAGGATGGTACAGTGACACAGGTCAGGACAATACATTACTAGTATATACTATGGTATAACACAATAGTGGATATGATAAATTTTATTTTTATTTTCAGAGCCACCAATTGAGGTACTACAGGAGATACATAAAAGAAAGTTAAAAGAAGAAGAGGAGGAAGCAGCAAAGAAGGAAAAAGAGAAAGAAAAGGAAAAGACAGAACTGTAATGAACTACAATTATTAGGTGAAATGTACATACATGTATTCAAATGGCATACTATTATTATTGATATTATTATTATTTTCAAGATTAACAAGACATCATTTAAAATAGCAATGCATGTAGATTATAATACCTCTAATAAGGTCACAGCTAGATAGTCTCTCTTATGTATGGAGACTCCATTTGCATCTGGTAATGTGAGACTGATCACATGATTGACTGTTCATGAAACAGTTACCTTGTCTAGTTACCTAAGCAAGGCAAAAATAAGCAATTAGCAACCCATTTGTATATGTCCATTGAGATCATGTGGTGAGCCTAAGCTATCAAAGCAATGTACAAGTCTAGATACAGTAGATCTTAATGTACTAATGTATGGTTGTGTCTTTAGTGTATAGTTTATGCTAGCTAGTATGGCTGGTTCACTGTGTTACTAGAGAAAAACCACATTACCTCAAGCCTGACTTGACCCTCAAACACTGATCATTAATAACACAGCATGCAATACAGACTCAGATTATAAATATTTATGAGTTTTGTGATGTCCCTGCATGTCTATCTGAACATGACTGCACTGAGTGCATTAATTCAGTTTTCTTCATTATTCTATGCATCTGTAATGATCTGTCTTTATTTGTTGATGTTATTCATGGCTAGATTATATAGTCTACCTAGTACCAAGAGTACAAAATATTATGCACCCTTGCTAGTACAATGCTTAAAATTATCAACTTTTATTTTTTTATATCAGCAATTCAGTTTAATTGTATATGACTAAGCTTACTTATTGTAGTAAAAAACAATGCAGAATGTTAATATAAACTGATCTAATAGACCTACTGTATCATCAATGTGATTATAGTTGATAGTATAGATCAGATACCATCTGTGGGTTTACTTATTATAACAGAGAAAGAAGGAGGACTAGATCATGGATGACAGGAAGTAACCTGAAAAGCTGATGCCTAGATCTGTCAATTCTGAAGTGGACTAAATCAACTCATGGTATAAATTATTATTATTTTGATTTGAGTTCTGCTTTTGATTTGCAGGAAAAGGTAATAGATCTAGTCCTAAAAATAATATTGAGTCTCATACTTGTTCATTTTTATTACTTATGATACTGAAAGCACAAACTTTACTTTACAACACAATAGGAAGTAAGTACTAATCTATTTCATCATTGTTTGCACGTTTATCTATTGTCCTTTCTATCTTAATTTCCTTTGTTCATCTGTGATATGCAAACTCTTCTTTACAACACAATAGATAGTAAGTACTAATCTATTTCAATTTGAGATTAACATGTTTATATGTGTATCTATTGTTTTTCTATGAATTTCCTTTGTTCGTCTGTGATACACAAACTCTTCTTTACAACACAATAGATAGTAAGTACTAATCTATTTCAATTTGAGATTAACATGTTTATATGTGTATCTATTGTTTTTTCTATGAATTTCCTTTGTTCGTCTGTGATACACAAACTCTTCTTTACAACACAATAGGCAGTAAGTACTAATCTTATTTAATTTGAGATGATAGATTACATGTGTATCTATTGTCCTTTCTATATTTAATTTCCTTTGTTCATCTGTGATACACAAACTCTTCTTTACAACACAATAGGCAGTAAGTACTAGTCTATTTTAATTTGAGATGATTGCTTACATGTGTATCTATTGTCCTTTCTATCTTTAATTTCCTTCATTCATCTGTGATACACAAACTCTTCTTTATAACACAATAGGCTGTAAGTACTAATCTATTTTAATTTGATACGATTATGTACATTTGTATCTATTGTCCTTTCTATCTTTAATTTCCTTTCTTCATCTATGATACACAAACTCTACTTTATGACACAATAGAAAGTAAGTACTAATCTATTTTAATTTGAGATGAGTTTTTACATGTGTATCAATTGTCCTTTCTATCTTTAATTTCCTTTGTTCATCTGTGATACACAAACTCTACTTTACAACACAATAGACAGTAAGTACTAATCTATTTTAATAAGATATGGTTTATTATAGTAAGTATTGTCCTTTTTTTTTATTTTCTTTGTTTCATTTGTGATACACAAACTCTTTTTTGCAACGCATACATGTAGGTAGTAAGTACTACTCTATTTTAATTTGAGATGATTTTTTACATGTGTATTTATTGTCCATTCTACCTTTAATTTTCTTCATTCATGTGTGATACACAAATACTTCTTTACAACACAATAGCGAGTAAGTACTAATTAATTTAATTTAAGATGATTGTTTACATGTGTATTTATTGTCCTTTCTATCATTAATTTCCTTCATTCATATGTGATACACATACTTCTTTACAATACAATAGAGAGTAAGTACTAATCTATTTTAATTTGAGATGATTGCTTACATGTGTATCTATTGTTCTTTCTATCTTTAATTTCCTTCATTTATATGTGATACACAAACTCTTCTTTACAACACAATAGATAGTAAGTACTAATCTATTTTAATTTGAGATGATTGCTTACATGTGTATCTATTGTTCTTTCTATCTTTAATTTCCTTTGTTCATCTGTGATACACAAACTCTTCTTTACAACACAATAGAAAGTTGGTACTAATTTAATTTGAGATGATTGCTTGCATGTGTATTTATTGTCTTTTTTATCTTTAATTTCCTTTGTTCATCTGTGATATACAAACTCTTCTTTACAACACAATAGAAAGTTAGTACTAATCTATTTTAATTTGAAATGATTGTGTGCATGTGTATTTATTGTCCTTTTTATTTTTAATTTCCTTCATTCATCTGTGATATACAAACTCTTCTTTACAACACAATAGGAAGTAAGTACTAATTTATTTTAAATTGAGATGATTGTTTGCATGTGTATTTATTGCCCTCTGTGATATACAAACTCTTCTTTACAACACAGTATGTAAGTACTATAATTTATTTTTAAATGAGATGATTGTTTACATGTGTATCTATTGTCCTTTCTATCTTTAATTTCCTTGGTTCACCTGTGATACACAAACTCTTTTTTTACAACACAATAGGAAGTAAGTACTAATTTATTTTAAATTGAGATGATTGTTTGCACATGTATCTTTTGTCCTTTCTCTTTTTAATTTCCTTCGTTTATCTGTGATGCACATGCAAATTCCTTTTTGCAACACAATAGAAAGTAAGTACTTATCTATTTTAATTTGAGATAATTATATCTGCATGTATTGTCCTTTATTTCCTTTGTTCATCTATGATATACAAACTCTTCTTTACAACACAATAGCCAGTAAGTACTAGTCTATTTTAAATTGAGATGATTTTTTACATGTGTATCTATTGTCCTTTTTATCTTTAATTTCCTTTGTTCATTTGTGATACACAAACTCTTCTTTACAACACAGCATGTAAGTACTATAATTTATTTTTAAGTGAGATGATTGCTTGCATGTGTATCTTTTGTCCTTTCTATTTTTAATTTCCTTTGTTCATCTGTGATACATATACAAATTCTTCTTTACAACACAATAGAAAGTAAGTACTTATCTATTTTAAATTGAGATGATTGTTTACATGTGTATCTATTGTCCTTTCTATCTTTAATTTCCTTTGTTCATTTGTGATACACAAACTCTTTTTTACAACACAATAGGAAGTAAGTTATAATCTATTTTCAAGTGAGATGATTGTTTGCATGTATATTTATTGCCCTCTGTGATACACAAACTCTTCTTTACAACACAGCATGTAAGTACTATAATTTATTTTTAAGTGAGATGATTGCTTGCATGTGAATCTATTGTTCTTTTTATCTTTAATTTCCTTTGTTCATCTGTGATACACAAACTCTTCTTTACAACACAATAGGAAGTAAGTACTAATCTATTTTAATTTGAGATAGTTGTATCTACATGTATTATCTTTTCTATCTTTGATTCCCTTTGTTCATCTGTTGTACACAAACTCTTCTTTTCAACACAACAGAGAGTAAGTACTATTGTATTGTAAATTGAGATGATTGTTTACATGTGTATCTATTGTCCTTTCTATTTTTAATTTCATTCATTTATCTGTGATATGCAATAAAAGGAAGTAAGCATTTAGTTCTAAACAATTGTTTTTACTTTTTGTGTGTAATAGAGAAGTGAGTCTATTTCAGTAAATTTGTTAAGGTTCAGTTGTTTATATTCAAGATGCTGCATACAGAAGAGCTCTATCAGAAGGAGAGGTGGTGAATGTTGCTTATTCACGTGTTCTTTTTCTGGGTACAGCAGGTGTTGGGAAGAGTAGTTTCAAGAATTCTCTTATGAAGTTACCATGGGATCCTAAGGCTAACAGTACCATCATATCTGATGTCAGCTGTGTTCGTCCCTTTGCTAAGGGATTGCTTAGTGAGCAGTGGGAAGCACTTACTCATGAAGCTGAAATTGAAGCTATGGCACACTTGTTCTTTGCTGTCAGGAAAGCTGAAAAG
>NW_003548097.1:0-2373 GCF_000090795.2 Amphimedon queenslandica | reverse complement strand
GTTTGTGTTGATTTTTAAAATAATATTTATAGTATTTCTTTAGTTGTAATTGTGATACTTGTTGATTTTACACAAACAATAATTTTCTTTATTATTATTATTATCATTGTTATAACATTTATGAGAGACAGCATTGAATAGACATGCTGAAGGAATATCAACTATCCTGATGACAAGTGAAACTAATACTAGTCTTGACACAAGTACTTGTTCAAGAATCTGTGAGCTAAGAGTGTCCATCTTCCCTGCTATTCCTGTTCTTCCAGGCTGTTGTCAAGTTCATAATTATCATTGCATATCATAAGTCATAACATTAATTAATTGTTTGTTTTTTAAAATAAAATAAAATAAAACACTTGATAAAACAGTAACATGTAAAATCAATACCTTCTTTTAGCTGGAAACCTCCACTATAGTATTGCAGTAAGTTGATTCCAAGCATAGCTTGGTAAAAAAATAACTTGCTTCTTCCAGAGCTGCAGATCTGAGCATGCGCGACCACACCCAAATTTTGGAGCACATGGCAAGCTTCTTTAATTAACAAAATGGCGGCATGTAACTAAGATGGCTCTATCCAGCAGTCACACTGTCACAGTATCACTTTTTCCTTACTTGAAGAATGATCTAATGGGACATGGACCTGCGCATAGACTGTTGGAGTAGATTGGTGTAAGAATTATTCTCGTAGCACCAACTGATACTGAGATACACACCGACAACTGGATTGACAGGACTTGATGAAGATGATGATGATGATGATGATGAAGATGAAAAAAGGTGGCTGAACAAAACGGCCGGTTCGCCGATTTTTGACTTTTCGCTTAGAAAAGGTCTAGAGCCACGCTAGTTGTACCATTGGAGTCCTCTGGTCAAGATAAGGTCCTCTATAAAGTCTGGTAAGCATAGGAGCTCGTTTTCCCAGTATGCCAAGGCTGCAAAAGTCGTGGCAGCCATTTTGTTTGGTGGTGAATCCTACTTAGTAACGCTACCGCGTTACTAATAAAATACAGACTGGAAAATTTGATATGTTGCCCAATCAGCCCGATATACCGTAGGTCGGGATATATTCATGGCTGCTTATTTTCGCGATTTTTCCCGCACTAGCAATTACCATGGTTACCAGATGCAATTTTAATTGAAAATGCCGCGATATTAAGAGCAAAGGACTCTGTTGCAGTGTTCTTGGGTTGTTGTTCTTCTTGTTTTTACTAATCTTGGGTCTCTTTGGAGCTGTTCTAACCAGAGCTACTCTCCTCACTCTGCCTCGCCGTATCTTGGCCCATTGGCCCCATTCTTGGGACTCCCCACCCATTTATTAACTTGGGCGTGGTTAATTATCACTAACAAGTGGAGCGGCAAGGATTTCCAGCAAAGAGCTCGAAGGTAGTGGTCCATACAAGAAGATAGCGGATGGAGAACTGGATAACTCCCACTAAAGCTGCTAAAGAATAGACAATTAGCTGCTGAAAACTGTAATTGTATAAACACGTGGTCTTATTGTCATAGCGACAATCAATTGGTTTTCATGGTATTTAATTGAACCTTTTTATTAGTTTTTATTATCGCGAAAATAAGCAGCCACGAATATATCCCGACCTTTGGTATTAATAGGAAAAAGGAAATATTAGCAATTCTAAATTTAGTATGCCTCATTGCTACCGTATAGCACTTTAATTTTGCGGAGCTAAAATTTCGCGGATTGATAAAAATATATTTTTTACATAAATAACTTTTGCGGATTCACAATGTTAGTGCCACACCTTTATTGGCAATTGAAATTTTAGTGGATCTTTAATTTCACGGTTTCATACTAACCACGAAAATAGCAAAAGTTTAGCTCCTTGAAAATAAAGCGCTGTATGGTATACGAAAATTACCATCACTTGAAATATACAAGATTTACAGTATACTTCAATTTATTCTCTTGCTCTCCCTCTCTCTCTTTTTAGAGTTTAAATCTGCCCAGTTTCCAATCATCAGTGCTCTATCAAAGCAGTTATTAAACCACTCCTTTTACTTGCTACCAAAGTGTGATTCCACTCATTCCCTTCCATTGCTACGTCTGATATTGAGTTTGTGTGTTCCTGGAGGCAATGATGGAGTCTTGTGTGTTGATGATGTTATTTTATTAAAGAATATCATTTGTGATTGTCATGATTACTTGAAGAAATTGATAATTAGTAAAGGTAATGTATTTATAATTGTTTCCTGTATATACATGCATTCTTACATATATGTTTGTATATTGTTGTATATTGTTAGTATACTATCAGTACATTTTATATTCTCTGTATATTTTTTGTATATTTTCTGTATATTTTTGTATATTTATAAAGGTGACACTCCTGTTGCTGTATCAGAAGTTAAGGAGGA
>NW_003548096.1:8687-10896 GCF_000090795.2 Amphimedon queenslandica | reverse complement strand
ATCTTGTTTTTTTTTAATTTTTTATGTTCTTGTTTATGTTGATTTTTTAATAATATTTATAATATTTTTTCAGTTGCAATTGTGATGCTTCGATTTTACACAAACAATAAGTTTCTTTATTATTGTTGTCATTGTTATGATTTTACAGCATTAAGTTATGAGGGACAGCACTGATTGAATTGAATAGATATGGTGAAGGAATATCTACTATACTGATGACAAGTGAAATGAATACTATAGTCTTGACGTGAATCCTTGTTCAAGAAGCTCTATCTTCCCAGCAATCCTGTAGCTATTCCTGCAGGTTCTTCCTGTTGTCAAGTTCATATATATATATCATTAGTATTATAACATTAATTAATTGTTTTGTGTTTTTGAAATAAAATAATTCATTACACACTTGATATATGCAAGATTAATACCTTCTCTTAGCTGGAAACCTCCACTAAGTATTGCAATTTGATTCCAAGCATAGCTAGGTAAAAATATACTTGCTGTTCCCAGTTCTGAGATCTGAGCATGCACGACCACGCCCAATTTTTTGGAGCACATGCTTCTTAATCAACAAAATGGCGGCATGAGGTAAGCTGGTGCGATCCAACAGTCACAGTATCACTTCTTCCTTTCTTGGAGAATGATTCTAGGGGACAAGGACCTGCGCATAGCCTGTTGGAGTAGAATGGTATAAGAATTAGCCTTCTATCACCAGGTAAGACTGATATATCGACCGACAACTGGATTGACAGGAGATCATGATGATGAAGATGAAGATGAAAAAAGGTGGCTGAACAAAACGGCCGGTTTGCAGATTTTTGATTTTTCTCCCAGAAAAGGTCTAGAGCCACGCTAGTGGTACCATTGGAGTCCTCTGGTCAAGATAAGGTCCTCTAAGAAGTCTGGTAAGCATAGGAGCTCGTTTTCCCGGTATAGCAAGGCTGCAAAAGTCGTGGCAGCCATTTTGTTTGGGGGTGAATCCTACTTAGTAACGCTACCGCGTTACTAATAGTACAGGGACTTTTGTCCAATTTTGGAGCAACTTTAAAAATTCGTAAAAAAATTAATTTTGATCGGAACCAGCTCAAACTTCTACACAACATAAGAACATGTATATGCATCAGGAAATGTAATAAAAATTGACAATTCTCAACTTTTCATTTTTGACAAAACCAAGACACTGTACTATAGTACAGGGACTTTAGCCCGATTTTGCAGCAACTTTATAAATTCGTAAAAAATCCAAGCTTGATCAAAATCAGCTCAAACTTTCTACACAACATAAGTACATGTATATACATCAGAAAATGTAATAAAAATTGAGACTTCTCTACTTTTCATTTCTGGCAAAATTTGGCCTGAGACACTGTACTATAGTAGTAGTTCAGGGACTTTTAATTGATTTTGGAGTAACTTTAAAAATTCGTTAAAAATCCAAACTTGATTAGAATTAGTTCAAACTTTCTACACAACATAAGAACATGTATATGCATCAGATAATGTAATAAAAATTGACAACTCTCAACTTTTCATTTTTGGCAAAACCAAGACACTGTACTATAGTACAGGGACTTTAGCCCAATTTTGTAGCAACTTTAAAAATTTGTTAAAAATTCAAACTTGATTGGAACCAGTTTAAACTTCCTACCCAACATAAGTACAAGTATATGGTTCAGAACAGTTCCCAGTTACATCAGTATATATAACGTATTAGACTATACAAGTACATGTCCTTACTTGATGATGATTAGTTCCATCAGTAGAGAATGAGACTAGTAATAAATGAGAGACAATGCAGCAATAGAATCCTCTCCAGAACCATTCATTGATAAGGTGGACATTATCTATTGTAATTACTGACCCAACCCTCAGACCATAATCAACCATATCTTTATGGATCAATAACCTAATAATAATAATAATAATAATAATAATAATAATAATAATAATAATAATAATAATAATAATAATAATAATAATAATAAAATAGATTAATTAATTACTTGATTTTATTGTCTAGTTCATACACTCCTCCTTCAGTACACAATAATTTACTGATAGTGCCCTGAAAATACACAAACAACAACTAATAAAACTTACATTATTACTTAACAATAGTCAGTTTCAGTTGTAAGTTATCTTCATTTTAAACTGACGTACATGTACATGTACTTGACTTTTGTATTACCATAACAGCTAGAAACTTTGAGAGATA
>NW_003548096.1:0-7349 GCF_000090795.2 Amphimedon queenslandica | reverse complement strand
GGTGCTCCAGCTGGAGTTTGTCTCCCATTGTTCTCTGTCTTTGCTTCTTTTTGAAGCCACATGTCCAGTCCATGACTCAAGCACAAAGGAATGATGTAAAAGCCAACTCGAGCGGTTCCCTGGCTTAAAAGATTTCCGTGTTGATAGAAGAAGATGAAAGAAGAAGAAAAAGTCTGAAGAATTTTGTGAGAAATTTGAATTTGGGCCTATTCTCCAGAAATGCTCCCGCTACAGTGCAGTCCACTTTAAAGGTACCAGGAGAATCGCTCAGTGAAGGAGAGCTCATCTAAGCCATTTATAAGGCTGTACAATGTAAGATAAAAGAGTTATAAGTGTTTGAAAATCATAAAAACGGCTGCCATCTTGAAAAATCAACCTCAATCCTACATATAGACCCCTTTCGGCGAGAAGTAGCAGCTTGTGAATATCATTAATTTTGCAATGAATATCATTATATCTCAGTTACGGTATACGCCCACATACAATAATTGGCCGCCATGTTTTACGTCAAGCAGCAAGTGCTTTCTGTGTCCTGGAGATCTTGGTCACTACATTTTGAAGCTAAAAACTATTCTAGAGTCAAGAAAGATGCCAAGAGAGCCAACCTAGGAAGTATAGTGCAATACTCTTGTTGTATGAGCCTGCTTTCCTCTTTGGGCTGTGACAGAGAGTCAAGAACTGATCTTTCTGGCTCTCCCAGACTTCTTAAGTCTTCAAAATATCTTGCTATAGTAAAGAACAGTTGATATGAAGCCTCTCATAGTCCTGAGTTCAGCACAACAAAAGTTTTATTGGCAAAACAGCTCTACTTTGCACATCAGCCATTGGAACTCTGCATAACTTTGACGTAAAACATGGCGGACAAAAATCCGTTCAATATTATTTCTTTGTATATACGGTATCACAAACTAATTCTCGCCTAAAGGGGTCTATAGGCTACTGCCTATATAATAAATAAAATAATAAATATTCAAGGTACTATACAGGTAATTCTGGAATGAAAAATTATGGTATTTTGATAGCCATTTACTAAACATAGTCCTTTGTACCATTATGTACAATGTACATATTCAATGGCACATGGACACAAATTTGCCAAATTAAAACTCGCCAATCATCAAAAATTAATCCAAATCCCCCCCTCCCGGTCCAATATTAGGAGGTGTAGGGTATAAAGTACAATACTTACTTGATACATCAGTACAGTCTATTCTGTTGTATTGTATTATATTAATATATGAATTAATGAGAGGAGGCGTTCCTATAAACTATACAGGGACTATTAATAACAATATATACGGTATGTATACCACTGACCTTACTCAATACAGTAACGTTATCAAACTCTACTAGCAGGCTCCCTTTACTGTCCCAGAGAACTTTACAAGTTACTACACTGGCAGCCATTTTATTATAAACCACGCCTATTGCACCGCAGTAACCACACCCCCAATTATTATCATGGCATTATCAAATCAAAAAAATTTTTTATAACAAAACACAATTTACGACTCAAAAATAGTAAATAACTTGAGAATTTCACACAAAATAATTTATAAATTAAGGATACATTAAAAATTTTACCTATAATAACAAAATTTTACTGTAATTGAACACAAGTTACACAACTAAGGCCATTCTTCATTGATCAGCAGGTCATGTTAATCTCTTACATCCTAAACAGTAAAAAGTGATTAAAGATTACATGGAATGCAATGTATAAATACATATACAGTGCATCATGTGTGTATGTAGTACATAAATGTACATACACAGTAAATGTACATGTACATGATACTTCACTCACTGATGTGATTAGCTGTTGGTTTGCTGCCATTACGTTCAAGAGCATTAACCAGTGTGGTCCAGGTTGCTCCTCCTTTAGCATCTACACCATCAGCTCTCTGCAACCATTTAACTATACACTTTCTAAGGCGATCTTCTACTGTAGAGTAATCTGACTCTATAGTATCCAGTGTTGTATCATGTAACCCCAGTTTGAGTCCTAGATCCTTCCAATTGCTACTATAATAGTGACCATCCTTCAAGTCTGTAAGGATATCATCCAAAGCAGGTATATTGAGTGCTTGCGAGTATCCTGAATCTATAAAATGAAACTATTAATAATACACCAGCAGTAACATAATACTCAGAACAATATGTACATGATATAGAGCTTGCTGCACACAAAAAACTAGTGTGTCAATGACTTACATGCACCCACAGAGGGCATTAATGTAGGGGCACAGTCTACTATACCAAACCAGCACCAGTAGCTATCACCACTTATGTCAGCTGACCTTTTGCACAGTGTACAATTGATGGAATGGTCTTTCTCTACAACACAGTAACAAGTGCTTCTCTTAGGACAAGAGAATGCAGTGACATGATTGTGTTCAACATTGATGGCATCAGCACTTTTAATGACAGCCTTTATGACTAGTTCACGAATATAAGGACAGTTTACTTTTGCTTCCTGAACTGATTCATCAAAATAAACCTCAATGTGTGTGTAGCGATTGATTATGTGAAGTGTGTAACGTTTCCTGTTAATACAAATCCAGAAAGAAAGTGCATCACGATACCTGTAGTACTGATGTGGATCCAATGGAGGGAAGTCTACCTTGCAGGGGTACTTATTATGAGTGAGGAGGTGAGTAATGACTAATGGAAACATTCCTTGTGGAACAGGAAGTGTATTGATACCATCATTATCCTGCCAGACTATAAGAAGAGGTTTGGTTTCTATTTGAGGTTCAGGTGGTTCAGTGTACGACTCCAAAGCACAAGGAAAGAAATAATCTCCATCTTCTCCACTGGCAATGATACGAAGATGAATAAGGAGCTTAAGTAGATGAGATGGCTCAAAATGAGGTGGAGAAAAAAGCGATTTTAAATGATCAATCAAGAGCTTCTCTTTAAAACAACCAGAAGAATGTAGTTTCTTGATATCATCCTTTGATGGTTTAGAGTCAGCAATAAGCTTTAGTGAATCCCTTTTAACATAGGTGAAAGCTAGCAGACGTGATAAAACTTCAAGAATAGGCTTAGGATCAACAAAAACTAATTGTGGCAAGATATCAGGATAATACAGGATAATAGTCACATTGTGGAGATACTGTAAGGCATGCTTAGTATCATCCACACTCATTTTAAACCTTTTACCAGCAAATATGGCTTCATCTATTATGAGAAAACAACGGCTTTTCTTCTCTGCTACATTTTGCAACCAAAGCTCAAATGCAAACCAACGGAGAGGCATATCTATTTTAAGAAAAGCATCTTCACAATTTGCTATCGATTGACATAAATCCTGTCCTGCTTTCATTCTTCCTTTATCTTCAGGGACTAGTGTATTCACAGGAAATATGATAGACTCTCCATGAACATTCGAGACAACATAGTCTTTCATTTCAGGCTTCAATGAAGACACCAACTCTTTATTTATCTCCTTAAGCATGTCATCATTTATGAGATCATAATGTGTACCAAGTACAAAATTCATTGGATGTGAAGGTGTTTCAAGGACATGAGGGACATCAATTGGTTTCAAAATGGCTCCAGAAGAAATTGCAGACTGAAAAAATTCTCGATTTGAATACTTTAAGTTTAAACCACAGGAAAATATCTCCCTTCCAATCCTGTATTGGAAATCAAGTTTGTCATCAAGAGGCTTTGAGAGGTCAAGAGTGATGATATTGAGAGAAGCTGCTCTAACAAACAATGGTAGCAGCTCCTGGTATGCTGGCTGACCTCCAGAATCAATAATGTACAACCAATGACCACTTAAATTCAGCTGGACCTCTGAGCTTTGGATTGTACCCACAATTTCCTGAATCACACCTTCACCAATTGAGAAACTTTCATTTGAAGCAAGACTAGATTCATCTGCTTCAGTAGCAGAATCATTTCTTTCTCTAGTAGATTCATCCTGTGATTCTGAAGTTTGCTGTTCATCTGTCAAAACTGGAGAAGAATTTCCAGGAATGCTTTCTTCATGATGAGTAGCTAGAACTTTCTCTTTAAGATGAGAAGCAGCAGCTTCCTTTAAATCAGAGGCCAGTCTTTCAAGTAAACCATCTCTATCAACTTTCTCCCATTTCATAGCTTCATTGTCGACAGATATTCTTGTAGCTTTGACAGCTGGACGAGCAATTGGTGTACTGTCAGTGACATAGTTGGTAGGTGGATTATTTAGCAGAAGATCTTGAGCACAGGTTTTACCAGCTCCAGGAGGTCCATGCATGTTAACACGAGTAACAGTTAACTCAACAACACCTTCACTAAGCCACTTCTCTATAACTTCTAAAAAAATTGCTTTACAAAATGTACAAAAGAAATGTAAGGGTGTGAGGTACATGCAGATATACATGTATACATGTATATAGACCACAAATGATTACCATGTAGCTGGAAAAGTTGCGCTGTTGATACACTGAATAATCATTAATGAAATTAAATGGTAGGAAAATTAATTACATGTATTTCCAGCTATTATTATGGTAATTGTCTGTGTATACTGTATGCTTGGATGAAACAATCTTAGACCTTTTCCCCCACTCTCCAAATTGTAAAATACAATAATGTTGTGATAATTAACTGGCTAATAATACATAAATAGTCATAAATAATAATAATAATACATATATGTACATGCACATACCTGGCTGCAAAGTTTGGTTCTCTAGTTCTCTGTCTCCTAATAACTGTTTGGCACCTGCTCAAAAATACAAATGTGGATAAGGTGATTGGTAACACAAATACTTATGTAATATACACATGCACATGTACATGTAATACATGTAATAGATTAAAGTTACATGTACATGTACTAATGTATGTCAAACAAAGATTTATTATTCAAATTGCTTTACTAACTGACTTTATTTATTGAGCTTAAAATCATTTCTTCTCACTAAAGTTTATTTGCTTTCTGGAAAGCTCAAAACTCATCCTGTCATAAATCTGTTATTTTATTTATTTTTATTTTGTTGGTATGATTAGTATAGGTTATACAGGCAAGACAAGTAAAAATGAATTAAGTGCAGGAGTTTCACAACTTTTACCAGCACTTTAATAAGTGTTTCTAAAGGTTTCTAAATCTTTCCACACGGTAGTAAGCTAGTAATTTAGAAACCTCTAACAATGCAATCTGATTGGTTACCGTATTTCCTCAATTACTAGCCGGGGCTGCTATAAAATTCAGCTCAAGTCAAGGGGGGCTACTATTCGAGGGTGCCTACTATTTCTCTCCTAGCAAACACGTGGCCAGTCACGCCTGCATGTGACCGCACCTATCACTCAGCATGAGTGTGCACCATTGTGTAGAAATCAAGCTAACTTGAGCTAAACATAGGGAGACATGAAAATTTTTACATGAAAATGTCTATGTCTACAAGGCAATATGGAACAACAACACGCACTCAAACAAGCACACATAGCACATTAAATTTTAATTAACTGCGGCTTCTATTAGAGGGCAGCTACTATTACAATAATTGCAAGCACAGAGGGGGCTACTATTTGGATGAGGCTACTATTCGAAGGGCGGCTTATATTTGAGGAAATATGGTAATTCAAACTGTACATTGTAGAATGCCATTATAGTACTTATTAATAATGTGTATAAAAGAAATAGCAGATCTAAATTCAATCAAGAACATTCGTGTCATTAAATCAATTATAACAATAATTAATACATACCTGATATTATAGATTGATTAGTTGGTAAATGGTTGACTGTAGTCACTGTACTACTGGTAGCTGATTGTCTAGCTGGACCTAATTATAGTGCAGTTAAATGAGATACACATTTAGTAACTAATGACTCACCACCTCCATAATTAAGGCTAATGTGACTGAAGAGATCTAGTGTTACTCCAAAGTAATGCTTGAGGACTGTCTTGAGTTTACTTATTGTCATTTCTTCCCATCTGTCATTCAGTTTAATAACGACTGGTTTTGTTTGATCGCTAGTGGTTGGTGAGGCTAATGCTGGTAATGATGACAATTTCTCTTTAATTGTTGATCGTATGTGCTTCAATTGTGATGATTCTGAGAATTTATCAACACTATCAATGTATTGAGTTAGTTTATTATGAATATCATCTGATGAAGGGATGAGTTGATGTACTAAATTCTTGAGTAACCCAAAATTGAAGAAGTCGTAATGTGGTCTAATGGCATTAAATATAGTGTTAATGTTAATTTCTGATAACTTTAAATTTTGCTCCAAATATTGTTCTGCATAAAATGCAACAACATTTGCTTCCAATTTCCCATTGGAGACAAGTTCATTAAAACGCCTCCTTATTTCAAAATCAAGACGAGTAAACTGCTCATGTAGTGATTCAATACTGCGAGCAACTTCTCCTATTGAACTAAGTTCTATTACAGTGGGACCAGAGTGAGGATCAACATGTAGCTGTGATTGGTAAGGATGGACATGTGCTGGTAATTGATTCACAGCTTCTGTTCCTTTTATGCTACCTCCTTTACTTCCTAATTCAAATGATCAATAACAGATAATATGTACATGTACACAATACATGGATATGAGTAACCTATTTCTAAAACTTATGGCAAAGACTCATTAATTAATTAAGCCCAACATACACTAAGCTACATTCGGACATAATGCTGTATTGGTGAAATGAAATACTGCATAGCATAAAATTTTAAAGAATTTAATTTTGTCAACTTGAAAAAAGCATCTTCATTTGTAAGCATCTTTATTTGTAGATTAAATTTTGTAGCTAAACTATAAAAAGCTATTTTATAGATAGAGTCATGCATGAAGTACATTATTTGCAAATTTAAATTTCGTGCTTAGGATGCCTTAAGCTATCATACATGGGGCAACATTGTTGCCTTTTGTTAACATTGTTACTTTGATCTTTGTTGCCTCAAGTTGACCACTGCTCAACTTGAGGCAATAAAAATCAAAGTAACCACAAAGTTTCAAGCAACAATGTTGCCCCATGTATGATAGCCTTTAGCAATAAACCTTGTTTATAAAGTGGGTGTGACTATGGCAAATAAAATGGCAGCTTACACAAGGGACATCAAGCATGTCAAGAGAACTAACAATCTAACATACCATGGATCTGGATATTTTTATTGCTAAAATATTTTGTGATGGAAGTGACCCACAAAACTTTGAGAAACAAAACATTTTCTACAGATAATAAATTATTCTAACGTGCCGCAGTGCTTGCACAAGGCTCTTCTAAAAGCCCAATGAAGACCTGAAGCTCTCACCCAAGAGGCTTCTTGTCAGTTTCAGTGATGTGATGACATCAAGAGTTAGTAGGCACGTGTCCAGTATATGTCTCATCCAAAATTTTGTG
>NW_003548095.1:8995-10904 GCF_000090795.2 Amphimedon queenslandica | reverse complement strand
TACTTTTACTTGAAATAAGTTGCAGCAATAAAAATGTCATTCTCAGTAGCCCATGTACCAAATGGGTCTAATTCTCTATCTAATATATGTACCTTCATTGCAGTTACAGCATTTTCATTAGTAATATTACACGTGTGGCAATATCAAGTTTGATAGTTCTAAGGCATTGTTTGTCATAAAATTACAAATAGTTAATCTAACTAGCATAAAATTTTTTTCTGTAATAGCTCTGTAAAAACAGTTACCATCCCCTTTTATTTTGTGACGATATAAAGAGATAATCCAGCATGTTTAATAGTTTTAAGTACATGAGTATCTACACTAGCAGTCTTCCCAGTATAAACCTGTATCATTAAAGCAGCAGAATTCATCCAATCTTTGGAAGGTGTTTTGCCTATTGCAAAAGGTTTTGCAGTATCAGTTCAACTTCCTGTTCTTCTTCAGCAGACTTACTTCTGTTTCTAGGATTCAGCAGGTACGATCGATGATGTGATTTTTTAACACTGCAAGTACATTTAACACTGCTAATAGTAAACTCTTCCAAATCACTATTTCACAGCTATTTAAAATACTATCACAACTGGAAGCTAAACTTATACTATCATCACTATCATCTGATAGTAAACTAATTTCCAGATCAGCTACCTAATCATCTGTTACACAACCACTATCATGCACAAAAGATAAACTCTGTATGTCTTGATCTACGTCAGTTATACTTACTTTACCTTTTTTCCCCTATAAGTTGTTGCCACATATTGATTTGCTTTTTTTATGGGATGACTTAGGTGTCTCCTTACCATATGTGTGGCAGCTCTTTCGTTGCTCAACCCATAATTTATGTGCAGCTTGCTCCGATTGCCTTTGCCTTTTCCTTGCTCCTCTTCTGCTGTGCTTCACATCACACTGTTTGACTCTGGAAAGACACTTAAACCTAGAAATATTAAATGCTTTCAATGGTTCAGCCATACTATCAAATCTGGGTAAGCTCATTCTGTCAAATAAATCAAGTAGTTAATGATAGGCTGGCCCTTTCTGCACATACATCCATGACATGTTACTTTGTATAAGCTCAAGTGAAGTGGAAACATAAGAGTGAAGCATCTTTAGATTTAAGTTTCTTGTTCTAAACTGCAGCAATACAATGTTCTGAGATGATTCAATAATACTAGTGTGGCAACAACCTAACTCTTTACAAATAATTTGTTTTGATTTCTCAATAATGGTAGTTTCGTATGCAAGACTATGGAATGGGCAATTTAAAACATTCTTAGTTTAATATGGCTTACCTTGACACGTAGTGTTACTTTTCTTACATTTTCCACAATCACACAATTAAATCATGACAGAAACATTTCCCACCTTCCCATTCATGCACATTTTTGGCATAGTACTTAGCTAGTGAGCAAAGTCGATCTATACATGCTTGTTGATCACAGCCAACAGACGTAACTATAGCAGAAAAGTTTATCCTAGCTGCTTTAATAACACCATTAGTAAAACAACCAATATCATCCTTTATGGAGTGACACTTTACTGTAGAAATACCAGGGTGTGTTTTTCTACACTTTTTAATTTGGCCTTTTAAAAAATTTTTTTGCTTAGCAAGCGTTTTTAATTGTTTTTCATGATTTCTTGCATTATGACCACTACACAAAATAATTCTGCAATTAGGAAAATTAGAAAGCAAAGCCTTTTAAGAAGTACTGTCATTATCTTGCACATGAATGCTAATGTTCACTTCATCAGTTACAGCTTTTTAAAAGCCCACTCAGCCCCAAATCCCTCTGATGTACCTTCAAACAATTCTTCTGTTATATTATCCTTACCTCTTTGAGTAGTACAAAAGCCCAACAGTTTGATAGTTTCGCAGAGTATATGTAGCAATTTGACTATGGTAGCCACATGT
>NW_003548095.1:2014-4347 GCF_000090795.2 Amphimedon queenslandica | reverse complement strand
TAATGAAATAATGTTGTATGCATCATTTCTATAATATTATTCATCATAGTTGTATGCAAGACTACACAAAGTTGGTATTTGCATGTCACACAGAAGCACAATCAGACCAGTTGACAAAATGGCAGAAGATTTTGATTTTGATGTAAAGCAGTAGCGCCAATTGCTTAAGAATCATATAAGGAAGTTTGTTGTGTTTGTTATTGTAAGAATTTTTGGTAACAACTATTTAGGATATGACATAAGAATTAGAGACTGGTTCTTTGGAATATTGGTCACTGTATGTCAATGACATCAATGAGGAACAGTTAATGCAAGCATGGTAGGCGGTATCGCTAAGCCCAATGTCCACACAAAGTAAAGGCTTTGATTCTTGTGATAGCAATGACGTTTGCAATACATTTCTACCTGTGCTTTCTCCATTTGCAAGCTCTGAGTCCTCTAAGTGAGCCACAAATACAGATTTGAATCTAGATGAGACAGTAAACACATTTATTTCTTCTAAACTACTTACGTATCAGTTAGTTGGAGATAACATCAATATGACTGTTAGGCCACGACAAGAAACATTTGATGACCATACTAAATCTCTCCATTTTTTCCACAGCTACGCTGTTAAGGATAGATGTGACATGTCTCTTTTTGAAGATGATCCTTGTTTGTTTGATGTTCATGTTCCTGTTATATTGCCCAGTGAAAAAGATAATGGTATTATAAGGTTGAATGTCACTGTCATTTTGTCCAGGATATTGAGGAAGCATTTCACCTTGTTTCAGAATAATGTCGGACTATATGTTTCAACATTCCACAAATTCTCAAAAGCAAATGTCACAATAGTCAACAGCGGTAGGTATAATTTTTGACATTCCTCATTATTTTGGTATGTGTAGGTGCCTTTGGGAGTCCTAACAAACAATTAAAATAAAAACGAAGACATGAAATACATCATGTCTCATCTTCAGCAGTATGTACCAGTCCAGTCTGAATGTGATAATGTGACTGACCTTGCAAACAGTGAGAATGTTGAAGTGTACCTTGACTGTTTTCACTGTTTTATATGGAGGAAATCACTAACTGTGGAAAGGGCTACTGGTTGTAAAGTGCATTACAATAATGAATGGAGAGGTTTAGATCAATTGGAGGGACTTACGCCTGTCATAGAAGACTGGCACGTGGAAGTCTGCTTACTGAGGCTAAAAATTATGCAAAACTTTCATAAGTAATTACTGAAATTTTTTTAGGCAATTTGGAGATTACTTTTTAAAACTTGATCTCAGTCAATTAGCTCTACACTTTACCAGCTTAGAAATGTCACAAAAATGTCACAGAAATGTCACTGCAGAAATTAATTCTGACCCAACAGCATGTTAATCTTTTCTTGACTGTTGTTGAAGCACATATCATCAGCCTAGCAATGGCTGAGTTTGGTATAGTGTCTTAAGATGACACTCCCACCAATAATACTTGTAGCAGCAAACATTTTTATGAGAAAACGACAATGAAACAAAGAGATATTTTTTCTGTAGACGAATGGTTCAGAAATACATGTTTTTATTTGATTTGGAAAGTGCTAAACAGAGGATGGAATCACAAAAAAATGCAAGTAAATGAAAGAATGTTAAACAAAAGGTAGATGATGTGGACCAGGTAATGGAAACTGTTAGAGAATTACTATCTATGGCGTAGTTATACATGAAATATTGCGATGCTAGTAAGAAGGGGTATGGTCTCGGAATTTTGCGGTGTCGGAAGTATATGTTGTTGATATTTCGAGTGATTAATAAAAGGAAATATGGTATTCAAGCATTGACTTTACTTCATCAGTATCACTTCATTTTTACTGAAAGGATCAGAAACTAATTACTATGGAGTAGAACAATTAATGTTCATGGCCCGCCTGGAAGGAACCTTTCTATGGACCTTTACATGCAACATCTCAAAAGGGAGCTGAAAGATGGACTGCATAACCTATCTTCCAATGTAAATGACATAGCATCAGTGATACATATTGATAAGAGTCTACGTAAACTCACGGACTTTAAAGATAACTATGATAAACAAAGTGACATTTCACCAACAACAGGCCATCACACGTTACGGTCATAGGCGGCTACAGAATCTCGAATTAACCAGGGCTCATTAATTTTTCATAAGAATTAGGTGTGTAATCAATTAATAAAATGACTGAAAGTCATTATGATAGCTCAAAAGCCAGTTACCACACTACAATAACTGTGAAGTGGAGCTGATAGCAAGTATAAATAGTTTTGGCTAAAAAAATGAATTCTAGTGATGATATCACTCCTAATAATAACAAAACACACCTTTTGGGTGTG
>NW_003548095.1:0-1604 GCF_000090795.2 Amphimedon queenslandica | reverse complement strand
TAGCGATAGATTTGAGTACAGTCATTGAATGTATGACAAAAAATGGTTTTTCTAGCTTTGGTCCAGTACTATTCTGTATCAGTGACAAGATACTGCAGCTTATCAATTTCTTCTGATTTCTCTTCAACACGGTAGTAAAGATTTGGCTTTTGTGGTAACTTCAAAATTAACAATGGCTTATTCATGCCCCGTACTTTTATCACGTCTTTCCTCATTAATGCTGACGCTGTGGCTGTATGTGCCATATAATTCACATCAGAAGAAAAAACCCACGTAAGTCATTAAGCTTGCGGCATGATTTTCAGAAATCTGTGCCCCTAAACTCAAAATACTTAAATGAAAATAGTAATAAACAAAAATTAAAATGAATAACATTTTTAATACTGTCTGCATCATTAATAACAACTGCAACAAGCCTTTCATTAAGTAAATGGCTTTGAAAGATATCGACCAAGTTTTTGTCCTACAGCAGAATTTCTGGTGTAGTGAATACAATTTCGTATACCCCTGACACTATCATTTCTTTCACTATGGTGTCCTAGTCTTCGTGGCCCTTCATAGTAACAGCTTTAACTTCTTTTTTACATAGAAACTGCATTTCGTCATTCATTAAGGCTTGTAAAGGACTAATGACAATTGCAATAGACTGTTTCGTCTTTAAAACTAGAAATGTTTATAGAAATATTTTGAAGCAAAAAGGTACCCTTTTCTTACATGAAATTGTTTATTCTCTGTAAGAGAATTGTTGACTTTTTTCACAGCAGCCTACAAAAAAATCATAGTATAGAAACTGCACAACTGCAGGTGTTACTAACACAAATTTTAGTGCATTGGCATTGTTCTGATTTTATTTAATGCAGAGAATTATAAGCAAAAAGGGTGCTTCTACCAAGTTATAAAGGATGCCATGCCATACTAATTTCTCACTGATATTTCCCTGGGATACTTTTTCCATTTCCGCTAAACTCATTGCTTTGAAGTCGTAAAAAAAGGTTTCATGTAACTTTTTAAGTCAGCTACATGCTTATAATAGATATATAAACAAAATTTTAATAATTATTTCAGTTTAAACAGCTGTGAATCTGCCCATTGATAAAATATATGTATGTTAATAAATGTATTTACGTAACATACCTTGCTGTTGTAACACCAATAGCTACAATCTGATCAATTTAGTCTTGAAGATAATTGATAGAATGACACAGATCACGAAGTTCTTGAACAACTTCACTTTCTTTAGTTTCAATACTGCCGGAAGTCAGCCCACTTCCAGTAACAGGAGAATGACTACTACCACAAGGCAAGCTACCATAAAATCTTTGTTGGCTACAATCCATAGAGGTTCAGTTCAGTATGATGTACCTGCTTAGTCTTAATCTTACCCATGGAATCAGCGGCTGTCGACATGTACGCATGAGGACTTGTCATTGTGGGCAGTTTCTTAAACTAATGGCAGCCAGAAATTTAGAAATGAAAGGCTTATATCAGAAAGGGGATACACATAAAAGGAGGCACAAGAAGAAGAGAATTTGAAGCACACCTCTGACTTAGAGAAACATCTGAAGCTTAAATTAGAAACCATGAAGAAAAAGAAAGAGGATGCT
>NW_003548094.1:8329-10908 GCF_000090795.2 Amphimedon queenslandica | reverse complement strand
CTATACATGCATACACATATAAAGCTACATGTAAAGCATGCATAATTGCTCACACACATACACACACATGTACATGTTACATGTACACATGATGTACGTGTTAGTAGTTAGTACACACATACACATATTAAAACATATGCACACATACACACAAATACATGTATGTACATACACAATCTACACAATGTATATAAAATACAATTTATTTTTAATTCCAGCATTGACACTCTATCAATTGTGAATCCATCTTTACACACACACACACACATGTATATTCACACATATTTAGGTAAAAAAAACAAACACAAAACACAAAAACACAGAAACACACATTCACACTAAAACAGACACACACACACATACTGAATACCAGCATTATTGGCCTCGCCTACGCGAGGTATAGGTAGTTGTTGTGTGTGTCTGTCATTCATTCATTCATTCTGTACAACTGAAATTTGTTTTTAATAAACAATAACTTTAGCACAGCGTGTTCTAAGCTCCTAGATCTTTCTTTTTGACGTGGAAAAGTCTTTCTTAACTGTTTTGTGTTGCTCAAATACAAGTGCTAGGTACAGAAGCTTCAAAGTAAGAAAATCGAGTAGTTGGGCCAAGTTCCGTTGTGTTGGCACTTTAGAGATAGCTGTAGATTTTTCAGTAGATTAGAACATGGCCTTCAAAAATTATGAACAGATTTCTCTAAATCTTACTTGATGAAGAGTTATACTTACTTGAAATTGTTGAGGTCACTCATTTGTGCAGCGCTAGAGCAACAACTTGCTGGGTTATAGGTACTAAAGTACCTATACTATCTCAAACATACAAAGGCAGCAACTTTTTTTGTCAGCAAGTTTATCATATATTGCTGATTAGTAAAGAAAAAGTGAAGCTTCTTTCTCACATGGTCTTCTTGCTGCCACTCATGGAATGCCACACCTTTCAATCTACATGTATGGGAGGGGCTGGAGCTGCTTGCATGTATGTGCTGCAGTGCTGCTACTTCTGCAGGTATTCAAGAGCAAGTGCAACTGTAGGAAGCTAGTGTTGAGCAGACTCTCTTCATGCTGATAATCAAACAGCTATTGCAGTGCGGGCATGCACCATAGCAGCTATAGGGGCGAGGCCATGCACCGTAGGTGTCTCGTTCATCAGTAGTTTTCACTGAGTATCATAATATGTACATGTACATTACAAACCTCATGAGTTACAAATTTATTTAATCACTTTATGTTTCATTATCAAGCATCATAATATAATACTTACCAGTTCTTTCCATTTTCTTTTGTTAATGTCCAGTAACCATACATCATAGACATCATATCCCCCCACCACTAGTAAGTGTGGTCCTGAACTAGTGGTAATCAGTACACTGGAATGTCCCCGTCTTCCCTTAGGCCATTGTACTGATCCTGCAGGATTGGCTACTTCTAATATATCCTGAGAGAATCATAAAATCAATGTAAGAAAATAATTATAAATTACCGTATAGCTGGATTTATTGACGAGTAAAAATTCGACGAAAACAGTAAATTTTCCTAGTTGGCAAGTTTTAATTTAATGAACAGTGCCCAGTGACGATTATAAAATTTGATGTTTTAAAATGGTCAACTCGTCAAAATAAAACCTTCATCAATAAATCCTGCTATACGGCTTTGTTGAAATCAAACAAATCTCACTATCAAAACCCATCCTACAGTATTAACTCACCACTGATGTCTTAGTGAAACTTATCATATACAGTTTATTACTCTCTCCATTATCAATAATGCCTCCAAACATTACTGCAGTGTTATTAGTAACTGGTGTTAGAGTGAAGTCATCAATAGGAGGTGGTCTGTCTCCAGTAACAACAGGAGATATCCATTGATCTAATAATAATGTACAAACATTCATGTACACTTACTTACCACATACACACACATACATTATACACATTCATCATACATATGTATGTGTATATGTGTGTACATTATTATTTATACATACACATCATGCATAGACACACATCACTATCACATGATACACACACCATCACACACACCACACCTGTACACATGAAGGAGAGGTCCAGGGGGTCTCCTTATTTCAAGATTACTAATCTATTCTGGTATATGTCAGTTATCATTGTTAATGAATAATTATACAAAACTCATGGAACATTGTATGTGGCTAATTTGTGACTCATGTGATACAGAACTTTATTAAAAATGATAATAAATAACATGAACCTACACACACACACACTCATGTCACATTAGCTTATGTATAGATACATGTACATATACAAACATCACACACACACAGATACATGATAATACTCACACACACATAACATGCACATTATAGATACACATCACATACACACGTCATACATTCATAAATTCTCACATACATTATATGCACTATCATACACAGACACATCATAATGTATGTATTAGTACACACACACACGTCACATATAGACACACGTCACCATCACACACAAACACATGACACACAGAGACACACTAACAAACACACTTAATTATTAACAATCTGTTTTATGTACATTAATATAAATTATTCAGTTTGAAATACTGATC
>NW_003548094.1:1607-5095 GCF_000090795.2 Amphimedon queenslandica | reverse complement strand
AATATACAAATATAGATTACAACTTTAATATTCTCTGAAAGATAGAACATTTGTAAGTCTCAAGAAAAATTTTGAACAAAATCTACCCATACAGTATTAAGAAATATAAAATTATAAGTAAATGTCCCATAACTGCCACGCCTACTCTAAGACCACACCCACTTATCCAAAATTCATAAAATGAGTTCCAGTGGTGGTGCCAGTAGAAAATCTCCTGCTGGTTCTACTAGACTCAAACCAAATCCCAACTTCTTCAATTCTCCTATTCAAAGTGATGGGGTAGGTAAAGAGGGGACTGTACCAGAATCCTTATTGAAAGAAGCTCGTAAAACCGGTTCACTGAACCTGTCAAACAGGTAGGAGGCTGTGTGAGACTTGTAACATGTTTTTTAATTCACCAAAAATGACCTAAATGATTTTTTGATTTTCATTTTTATGACGCATTAATGAACATGTGTATGTATGAAAGTTAGATGGTGAATGTGTATAATTACAGGGGCATTAGTGTTATTCCTCCTAAACTGTGGAGACTTGATATTGATCCTCCTGATGGTAGTACTGCTTCATTTGATGTTGATGAGAGATGGTGGGACCAGGTGGAACTGACTAGACTGGATCTATCATCTAACGAAATCAAAGAAATATCTGAAGATATTGAAAACTTTAATTCATTGTCAGCACTTGAGGTGAGAATGAATGAAAATATAAGATTTTTAATATCATTATAATATATGTTTACTGTACATGTATGTATGAATTAAATTGTAATAGCATGGTATACTGCATGGTTTGAGAGAGCTCCCTTGAATGTTGTAGATTTGTTTATAGTTTAGTTTTGTTGTTTATTTTTGTATAAAGACTGATAATTATGTTTACATGTTGTGTGTTATTGTTATTATAGGTCCAGTACAATGAGTTAAGATGTCTACCTAATAATGTGATCAAACTGGATAAACTATCTAAAATATTTGCAAGGTAAATATTGTATCCACTCTCTACCACGTGTACATGTACATCTCTCATACTTAATTATTAAATTTAAAAATTGATTTAATTTTGCTTTTAGCTGATGAGCTCAACAATTTGTTTAATACAAAATATGCATAAAATTTTAATTTAAGCTACAAAAAATTTAGTGACACTGACTTTCTGACTGACATGCAGCATCCATCACTTATCCTGTTTTTGTATTTAGTTCATTCTTTGTTTCCTTTATCTCTCCCTCAGTTATAATAAACTACAGTGTTTACCAGTAAACATTGGACAATTAACTAACTTACAGTCTCTCAATATATCACACAATTCACTAACTGTTCTACCACACTCAATCACTAGTCTCTCCCACCTAGAGGAACTGGTACAACACACACACACACACACACACACACACACACACCACACGACTTACATTAGGCCACTGCAGGGTTTCCCACAAAGCATGCTAAGTGAGCTACAGCATGAGCTTCATGAGCTGACAAGCACTACAGTACAGTACATGGCATTTGGAGCAACTTTAAAAATTAATAAAAAATTTAAACTTAATCGGAATCAGCTCATATTTTGTACACAACTTACGAACATGTATGTGCATCAGAAAAAATTATAAAAATGGAGAGTTCTTTCCTAGCCATTTCTGACGAATTTGACCTGTGATCCTGTACTACAGTACAGGGACTTTGCCCTGATTTTTGAGTTACTTTTAAAATTCGTTAAAAAATCCAATTTTGATCAGAATCAGCTTAAATTTGCTGCACAACATAAGAACATGTATATGTATCAGGAAAATTTATTAAAATGGAGAATTTTTTCATAGTCATTTTTGGCAAAAATTTGGCTGCACTATATTACAGGAACTTTGACCAATTTTTCCAATTAAAATTTTATAAAAATTTCAAATTTGAACTGGATTAGCTCAAAGTTGATACACAGTATAAGGACATTTAAATTAGTGGGGAATTTTAGAAGGGATTAAATTTGGGTGAATTTGGCTTTTTGATAGCCATTTGCCAAAATAAAAATCCACCATTTTGAGACATTTTACGCATGCTCAATGGCACATTGCCAAATTAAAATTTGCCAATCACTAAAATTTAGCAATTTGCCAAATTTTAGTCCCTTCAATGGCCCCTGTCATGAGACTTGTTTATTGTGTTTAGGATGTAAGTGGTAATTCCTTGGAGGCATTACCTGACGGTCTTGAGAAGTTGACAGTTTTGAGAACTTTTAATTTATCGGAGAATAGATTGAACGAGATACCACCTAACCTCGGAGAATGAGGAGTGAGTACATGTACATGTAAATCAGTTTCAAGTAGTCACTGTATCACAATTCAGTGATTTAACAAGAAGTACCATATGTGTGGTAATTTCTGTTATTATTTGTGCTCACCTTAAATCCTTACAATTTAAACCACCTCTATTGCCATTCTATTGTATATAGACTATGGCCAGAATATGAAAATTAGCTTGCACAAATATTAATTTTTTTAGTACATTTCGTCAAAAACATGAAATTTTAAACACTAAAAAAATTTGAATGTATACCGTATATGTTTGTGTAATATATGTTTTAATTGTCTTTATTTTTAGATTTGACTAAATTATCACTATCTAAAAACAAGTTAAAAGCATTACCACCTTGTAAGTGTATTAAATGTAGTCAGTATATACTTAGAGTATGTGGTGTTCTTTATCTTGTTATTAGTGGTTGGGTTGGAGAGGATTACTGAGATTGATTTAATTCAAAACCAATTGAATGAATTCCCAATCATTAGACCAGGAAACACATTAAAGGTATTTGCATGTGTACATGTACATGTACATATACATGTATGTGTTCTTCATGACATCAACTTCATCTTTATTACCCGAGACCGCGTAGGCGTAGTCGAGGGTAAAGCAGTCGTCCTGTCTGTGTGTTCGCTTTGACCTCCACTTTTGAGCTGACACTGCTTTCTTGTCTTGTCCTGGAGAGTCTTATAATCAACACTGGCTCTAGAAAAAGTTATTCTCTGTCTTGGGAATCCTTGATTTGTCTTTTCCGTGGTAAAAGAAGCTGGCAAAGTCGCCAAACGTAGTCGGCTCTCCTGCAGCTCTTTCGTAGTGAAAGCAAAAGAGCAACAGGGCAGATAAAACAATAAAGCAAAGTCTCATCTTTCATTAATATGAGAGGAATTGTTCCAATCGTCTTTGTTTTAAAGATATGATAGCCCAAACTTTCATACCTTGTGAGTTTAGACGAGGCTCTCTTCTCCCGAGGTAGCGGCCAGAGTCTTTTAACATTAGGGACTAGAGAGCAGTTTGTATGCAACAAATAGAGCCTAACAAATGTGTGCTAAACTGTTTAAAAGTCGAGAAAAACCAAAGCTTTCTTCGCCACATAGGGCCATGTGCCACCATTTACTGTGTGTGGGGTGGAGCATGGCTTGATTGAGCCACACCATAGATATTAGAGTTAAAAGGGATTGGAAACGCCCACGCTTTCCTGTT
>NW_003548094.1:0-1217 GCF_000090795.2 Amphimedon queenslandica | reverse complement strand
GTCATATCAGTATAACGACAAGAGCTACCTCAGTTACAAACTATCTTGCAAATAAACCTAGATAAACTCCTCTGGTTGATCCTCAAGGTAATAAAAATTAATTGAATTCTTTGGACACGGATTGCAACGCACATTCTCCATTCATTGCTATGGGATCACGTGAGCTGTTTCCAATCCCTTTAACTCTACTATCTATGGCCACACCTTCATTGCAGCCACACCTTTACATTGCTGCAGCTAGCTAGCTAGCAGCAGTGCAGCAAATATGCTGGAGCTCTTTGTCTAAAAAAACAAAAAATTCTCTGTCTGTCTCAAAACATTCACTAAGTTTTAATAAATCTAGTACATGCTGAAGCTTCTTCTCTGTCTCAAAACTTTCACCAATTATTTTCTCTTAATTTATTGAAACTGTTACATACAGATTGTGTCGAGGGTACGCACTTTAGTGCTCTCGTTCTTGTTTTGTGGGCATTACCTAATACATTGTACATGTAGTTTGTTAGAAATTTAGTTACTGTATCCTAAAAATGTTAAACATATTCGTAATACTCAACAATTGATTTGAGTTATTGCAGTATCATGTAATTTTGATTGATAAATTCATGTACGTGTACAATTGATAATTTTTCATGTTCTTTCTTTGTTTTATTATCTCTTCTCTGTCTCCCTTTCCTCCTCCCCCTCTCTCTCCCTCAGTCTCTATTATTATCATTTAATAAGATTCAGACATTACAAGATGATAGACTCACTCACTTGTCTTCTCTCACTATATTAACTCTGAGAGAGAACAAACTAACAATGTGAGAATAGAATACATAATATAACAAATGTACAGTAACAATGATTAAGAACTAATAATAATAATACTAATAATAATAATAATAATAATAATAATAATAATAATAATAACAATAATAATAATAATAATAATAATAATAATAATAATAATAATAATAATAATAATAATAATAACAATAATAATAATAATAAGAGTAATTTATAATTACATGTACATGTACATTTATGAATGATTGTTAATGCAGTGTTAATCCATAGATGGTAGAGTAAATGACATTATCTATGGTTATTGTGTTATTGGCCATTGTTTTTATTAATGTTTTGTTGCTCTAGGCTACCAGACTCGATTGTCCAGTTAAACAAGTTAGAGAGACTGGATTTAACTAATAATGATTTTTCAAGGTGAGAGAAGGAGAGAG
>NW_003548093.1:3442-10928 GCF_000090795.2 Amphimedon queenslandica | reverse complement strand
AATTTTGATGGTATTCTTGCTGTTAAGATTTTCTGTGTTTCTAAACTATTAAAAAGATCATTATTAAGGTTCATTTAGTTATCCTGAGGCACTGAGAAACTTGTTTGTGTTGCACTGGCTGAGATTCATGCAACCCGTAGCGCAAAATTGCACAACTTTGCCTGTTCAGGTTCCTATGATTTGCATAATACTACCCCTTAATTTATACACCATTGTGCTTAAAAAAGTTTTTCTTCGAATTTTTTAACTGGCAAAGTCCTCAAAATAAACAGTGTTGTAGTTTTGACCCTTCAAAAAAGGAAAAATTTTTTAAATTGATCAATCTTGATGTAAAAATGGCGTCAATGACCATGGTATCTTCTAAAAGGTCGGTTACCATTAGAACAGTCACAGATCAGGATCACTTTTGGCAAAACAATAGCTATAGTGTTGAACAAACTAAACAGAAACCGGCACTTTGATCAACTTCTTTGCTTTTCAAGTTGTAAGGTGCTGAACCAATCCTACCATTACTACACTGTATTAAAAGTGAGTATGCAGAAAGTATACTAGAAATTTCCTACCAATGACATTCCATTTCTGGACATGATCTTTTTTAGGGGAACAATTGCAACATTAGAAACTTCATGTAATGTATCATTATCTTGTTATTATAGAGAGGAGATACTGCTCTTATTGAAGCAGCAAGGGGAGGAAACTGTGATGTTGTAGAATTACTGTTGAAGAAAGGAGCTGATCCTTCACATTCAAACTATGTAAGTTATTTGTAGGCAATGTAATGTACACATGTAATTAGAATTTTATTTATTAGTTTCCTTAGAAGTACTAGAGTAGTACTACCTGCATGTACATGCGCGGTGTATAAGCACAAGCCAAGAACTACTGTATTCAAAGGCTATCAATTTCATGGATGTCACAATTTACCGTAATTCCTCTAAATATTCGATGCTCTAAATTTGAAAATAAATAATTATTTCAAAATTTCTACCATAATTCATTCTAAAAATTTGTTTTTAATATTATTGTTCCACGTGGTTCTAATTTCATCACTTACCTAAGTTCAGTATGAGAGAAGGATACTCTGAATAGCCAGGTTAATATACAGCTGGTTTCGTGTATTAATGGATCCCTCCAAATTTGACAAAATAATTTATTTTTGAGCTTCATAGCTACTCTCCCTCTAAAAATTTGTTTTTAAAAATTACAAATACAAAACTTGATGTGAGGAATTTTTAGAGGAAATACGGTATGAAAGATTTGTGAAAATTGATTTTGCGAAAATCAAATTATTACCGTACAAGATGACATAAATTTTTTTAATTAAATCTGCAAAATTGATTTTGCAAATTTTATAGCCCTCAAAAATTTGGCGCTATATGGTATACTGCTTATTATATGTTTAATGAGTATAAAGCTCATTCAAGTACTTCTTGCCTTATGTACATGTAAACACAAGTACTCAAGTCCTTGGTGGGTGTTCTGTGCTGTCACAGCAAATTGCATGGGCCTTGCAAACCAATTCATGAATTAATCTATGAACTTGAAAGGTGACTGTCTAATGTAAGTGTGTCTTGTATTGTGTGGTCACATTAAACAAACAGCCCACCTACAACTGCAGTCTGCCAGCTTGTAAGGTCTATGCAAATAGCTGTACTCAAGTACCCAACCTTGTACATGTACATGTAGTTGTATATACATGTATTTACAATTTTACATTCATTTTGACTAAAATTGTCAATCAGAATTATAATTTTATTTTTTTGGGAGGAAACCAATCTGTCATAATCTTGTTATTATAGTATGGAAATAATGCTCTTATTGTAGCAGCAGGGGAAGGACATTATGACATTGTACAGCTGCTATTAAAGAATGGAGCTAACATAAATGATGAAAATATTGTAAGTAATGTACCTGTATTTAATTACATAACCTTAAAGGCCAGGTTAAAATTGCTATTTTTTAAAAATTGTTTCAAAGTCTCCCAGCTGTGCTACACAAATAAAGTCTTTAAAATCATTTCAACCAAACCTCTGATCAACATGATTAAGGGTGTAAAAATGAGCAGAATTGAGTAATTTGAGTATACTAGCAATGTGGTGCACAAAAATCAACTGTGTATCACTCATATGAAACCAGCATTTTAATTGAGTATGTAAGGTAGGTTTTATGTGCTCTGTTGTGTGATAGCATCAGGCATGCATAAGCTTTTGAGAGCTAGCATAAATCCTAATTTTAAGGCATCAATTCTAGAGTACTATTCAAAGGTCATACATGTATATAATTCTTTTATCATATTTTATAGTTCAGAGAAACTGCTCTAGCTGTAGCAGCAAGAAAAGGATATGATAACATTGTACAACTATTGTCTGAAGAACCTCATCAAAATATTACAACTCATGTGAGTAATTATTGCCACATATACATTTTGTATAACAAAAATTAAATTAAAATATTTTAATATGCAAATACAATAAATTGCTGTATTTTCAAAACACATATAGGCATTTATTTCTTATAGAGATCCATTTTTGATCTTATTAAATAAAGTAGATGTTTGTTATTTGTTTATATGATAGGCATTTATATCCAGCAATTCTTAGGAGTTGGGCCTTCTTCTATATAGACTTCCTTCTCAGCTTCAACTGTTATGTTGCCCATAAAAAGTTCCAGTAACCACATGTGCAAAGGGGGCATGGCATAGGTGCCGTAATAAGCATATAAGCATATATTATATTTTTATTTGGAGTAGATGTTTTTGTGAGAAAATACAATATAATTATTGTAGATGACTAGCCCCTACTTATTTACCAAGAAAGTTTTGCAGAGAGAACACTTCAGTTTATTGACTACATCATGGACTCCTGACTACATGTATCACAGGCTCTAAAAAGTGCATTTTCTGTACTTTGATTTTAACCCCATCTAAGCTACATCTATAACTGCTGATTGACATTTTAAAGTGATGTTTACAAAGACTTGTTACATTTAAAATTCTTCCATAAAACTAATACCGTAAGACACCTTTTTTGAAGGCTGTAAATTTTGTGGATTTTGCAATTTTTTGAAGATTTGCAAAAATGAAATTTTTATGGTACAAGATGGCAGATGACATAAATTTGCGAAAATTGACTCGGCAGAATAGATTTTTAAGTAAATTTGCCAAATTTACAGCCCTAAAAAGGCACCCCATGGTAGTTTTTATACTTGTGTCATTATTTGTGGTATCATCTACTGTACCATAAGTTCAATGTAGAAATTAATTTTACTTATTACAAAGTATATGCATGCAGGTTGTGTACGTTGGTTGATTTGTTATTACATGACGTACTTCTCATCACAGCCATTGACTAGCAACCATTTGATCAGGCACATGCAATAATGCAACACCTACATGTAATGGCCTCTAATGTACATGTATATTCATAAATTAAATTATAAAAATCAAAATTGAAACAACTGTGGCATGCATCTACAACTTACATGAAAGTGTAGGATATCAGCTGTGCAGTTGCCCTTTACAGCAACAAAAATGGTTTTGTATGCATGTATATAACCAAGTGCTTTGAATTATAATTGTTCCTCTTTCTTTAAACTTCACATTTTGAGTGCACAAAGTATCACTAATACGATTTTAATGTCACAGATAGATTTACATGTATTATACATTTTAAAATAGAACTCAACTCAGAGCTCTACACCTCCCAGTACGTCAGCTGGAATAAATCAGACAAGTAAAGGCACAACCTCTGCTGATGATGTAGCTGCTATCACTGAGAAGCTAGAGGAGTTACAGAGTTACCTACCACAGATGTCTGAAATGATAGACAAAATGAAAGAGAGTGGTCCATCCAATCAACTGAATGAATTCAACAATTTGTACCAAGCAATACTAACCAAGACTACAAGGTAATAAGCTCATACCCATTATAATTTCTAATTATCCAATTATAGCATTAGCATGAGCACATTACAAACGGGTCATATTGTTTTGAAGAAAATGTTTCCTGAAGACTCATCTAGTGAGTGGTCATATTTATTATTTTCTAAACTTATAACTTATAATAATATTATATAGCAGATACTGATAGCATTAAAGACAAGGCGTCTATAAGTGCTACTTTTGCAGAAATTGGTAAGTGGAGCTACAACTTATGTAAATACATGTACTTCTGTTGTTTATGATAGATCTGATACATCTTCAAGAAGCAATGGAAGATGGCCTTGTTGAGTCTTTTGTCACCAAAGCTGTAGTACAAGGAGAAGCTCGAGTAGGCAAGAGTTCAGTGAAATCACTACTTGTTTCTGAGCCTTACACTGATAATACCAGCACTAACTGTATCGAACCACCATGTGTAGCTGTTAAGTGCTATGGCCACACTGGAAAATACTGGGAACGAATTAATGAAGAGGAAATGGGAATAAAAGTAATTGCTGCAGTTCAGTCAGGTGCTATGAAAAAATCAGAGTCACAATCTCATGCTGAGGAAATGGATCTTAGTAAGCCCAGTGAGCTACATGTTAAAAAATCCAATGTTAAAAAGCAACAGAAGTATCCATCTAAGGCTTCCAAGTTTCGAAATGAAAGTGTTCCTATGGATGATTATTTTTCCAGTTCTGGTGGTGCTTTAGCTGCAGCTACAATAGAGTTGACTAGTGACAGTAGTGAGAAAGATGCTGTTGTTAGGGTGCGCAAGTTTTATCAAAAATGTAAGCGGAGTCAAAAAGAAGGAACAAGTCTTCATGGTCGTCGTTGGCTCTATTTCATTGATTCTGGGGGCCAGATTCAGTTTCAAAAACTACTCCCAGCGTTCATGCCGTATGCATCAGTTTTACTTTTAGTAGTTAATTTATCTAAGAATCTTAGTGATCCATCCTCTACAGCAATGCAGCTTTCTGAGAAAGAAATTAGTGTTGGCCAGCATTCACTCTCAGTTATTGAGATTTTGAAGAATCTGCTCTCTGCAATAGCCTCCAGTGCCCAGCGATATCGCTCGTTGATTGCTGATGATCCTGTTCTTTCAAAATGCATCACACCTCCTTCAGATAAGTTGAAAGTGCTTCCCGTTGCTACTCACCGTGACAAATATGAAGAAGCACTAAAGGATGGTAAAGAATCGATTGTTAATAAAAAAATAACAATAAATGAAATCTTTCATCGTCATGAGACTTGTGAGATAGTGGGATGTGAAGGTAAAATATATCTGTATGAGGTTGATGGCCGTAAAGCTCGAGATAATGTCTTTGAGAATCTACAACCAGATTCGGACCTATATAAGATAGCTCAAGTATTGGAGGATAATGCATATCAAATCAAAGTTCCGTTGAAGTGGTATTGCTTTGGTGTCCTTCTCCATGATGTTGCTAAGGAAGGTTGTGGTGTTTTAAGTTTGTCTTTTTGTCAAAAACTTGCCCAACAATTAAAAGTCAATTTGTCGTCTGAAGAATCATTAAGTGCTATTAAATTTCTCAGTTTTCTCAATAAATTACTCTTTTATCCTGATTCACCTGCCGGAGATCTCGTTTTTGTTAATATAGAGAGTCTCATTAACATTCTTAGAGATTTACTAGTTTTTATTTGCAACACTCATTCTGAAGCAAATCTTCTACTTCCTGATCAAAAAGCACTCGTGTGTAAAGGTCATCTCTCCATTGAAATTCTTAAAAAGGCATCAAAAAGTTGTAATGAAATATGTGAGGAATTTTCTGACTTTGATATGAAGTTACTTGGTCTTTTTGAATATCTTCTGATTGCTACAAAGTTACCTGAGAAAGATACTTTCTTCATGCCAGCTCTTTTACCAATAAAAGATGTATCTGACATCAATCCCTACCCTAACACAACACCTCTGTTGTTGTATTTTGAAAATGCTATTCCAATGGGTCTCTTTTGTGCAGTCATTGTTCATCTTCTCTCACACAAAGAATCTCCATGGACAGTTGTTGAACAATCAAACTTTTCAAACTATTTCACTTTACAATGCCCAGACCTTCTTGAAAGTAGAATTATTCTTGTGGAACAACTCAACTGTATCACGCTTCATTGTAGAGCAGAAGATGATTTTATTCCAGCAAGGGATGCTGTGGAAAAAGCAGTTGCCGTAGCAATGTCTAAGCATAAACTTAGTATGTGTGAGAAGCCAAAAAGAGCATTTTACTGTCTCTGTGGTAAAGGAAGGCATATAGCTGAAGTATCATGGGTTAAACCACAACATCGCTATGTTTTTCGTTGCACTATTGACTATGAGTCTCAAAAATTGCCTGACTGCTTGAATTGGCTAGATCAGACAAGTAAAAGTAAGGCTAGAGTAGAATTGTATTTTTAATACATACTTTGTTATAATTATTATAGGAAAACGACAACATGATGAGTTACAACATTTACCTTTTGTTCTGGAAACAAGTGAGTTCAACACGTTTTATATAGATCACATCTATCCTGTTGAAGTACACCTGAATTTTATTATTATTTTTCTGAGTGTATATTCTTTTGTTTTATAGATATTGCATATCAAGTTCTTGTAGATAGCACAGAAGAGATCAAAGAATATTTTTCTGATGATTTTTCAGAAATCGCAAGCAAGCTGCTTCAGATGAATCTGATCACTGAAAGAGAGAGGAGTGTTATATCTGATGCAAATATTGGGCAAAATAAGTATCAGCGGATGGAAAAATTAATGGAGCATGTTAAAGTTGCAGTTAAAATTAAGGAGTCAGTTTTCTTCCTCTTCTTAAATATTTTTAATAAGAAAGGTACTCAATCTGCTACAGAATTTGCTCGAAAACTAATGCAAAGGTATGAAGATAAACTGTCTGATGCTCATCTGGAGTCATCATCAAAAAGAGCCAAACAGTATGAAAGGGATTAGCTGTTTGATTTTTTTAATTTTTGTAAATCCCTCATGTTTCTTATATTATTATTTTATACTTCTTGCAAAAGTTATTGTCTGCAGCATGCAAACCACCTACGCGTTTATGTCAGTTATTAACTTATTTAGTTATTTTAGTTGATAAAGGGTTAAAATTAATAAGTTATCAATGGCAGTTTGTCCAGAGCCAGCAGGAAAGTGGTGGAAGGAGCACTCACAGAGTCTGAGACGAATATTGGAGGTTCTCCTATCCTTCGGTTGTGGTGTATTGAATATTATTAGTTTTGGTAGCCCTTATTGGCTAGACCAGGTGAGTCACTAGAATCTGTTTTCTAAGATTTCAAATTGAGACTATTTCAAATGACTTTTTGTTATTAGGGGGAGAATGGTCATATGGGTCTGTGGCAGAACTGTAGTAATACAAAGTGTCAAGGTCTATCAAACCCATCAGGTTAGTGTACGTGTGTGGGGTAGTGGGTTGGTCTACTACTTTAGTAACTCTATGATCCTTTAATCTAAATCATAGCAATTAATAGAGACCTAAAATGATGATTTGAATGCATTTAATATTTAGCTAATCGCTGATTACTGTATAGTTTCAAATTTTCATGGTCGAAAAA
>NW_003548093.1:0-1949 GCF_000090795.2 Amphimedon queenslandica | reverse complement strand
TACTCTCCTCCCTCTCTATCTCTCATTCCTTACTAAATAATCATTATCATCATCAACAGGTGCTGGACTGTAATAGACTCGATAAGCTTTAGCTGCTGTATGTACCTCTTCATTTGTTCCTGTTAGTCCTAACAGCTTAGGATGAAACTCTATAAAAGAAAATAAAATAAAATAATAATATTGCTACATGTAGTTTGCTACAAGTATTATATACTGGCATATTGTTATGATTACACTATGACGTATACACATGTACATGTACATAAAATAATTAGACTTGGTGGATTGGGTTCAATGCTTCAATGCAACTAATTAAAAACAAATTATTGGGCAACTAATAGATAATTTAACACTTTAAAAACTCATAAATACTGATATTTAATTTGAATGTGAATCAGCTTAAATTTTCTAAGCAAATACATGTAAGTAGCATATAAAAGTATGTATAAGTAGTATGACAAACATTGGCTAAAAATTCATAAAAAATTCAATTTTGATTGGAATCAGCTCAAACTTTCTACACAACATAAGAACATATACATGTATCTGGATAAATTATAAAATTGAGAATTCTCTTCTTTTCATTTTTGGCAAAATTTTGCCAAAGCCTCTGTGCTATAGTACAGGAACTTTGGCCTGATTTTAGAGCAACTTAAAAAATTCACAAAAACTCAGTTTTGACTGGAATTAGCTCAAAATTTCTACACAACATAAGAACATGCATATGTATCTGGAAAAATTATAAAAAATAAAAATCTTCTCTTTTTCATTTTTGACAAAAATTGGCCAAAAACTCTTACAGGGACTTTGGCATGATTTTGGAGCAACCTAAAAAATTCATTAAAAAATCATTTTTGATCGGGATCAGTTCAAACTTTCTATACAACGTAAGAAAATGTATACATGTACGTATCTGGAAAATTATAACAATATTTTCTCCTTTTCATTTTTGACAAAATTTAGCCGAAATGCCTGTGCTATAATAGTACAGGGACTTTGGCCTGATTTTGAGGTAACTTAAAAAATTCATATAATCCAATTTTGATCAGAATTCACTTAAAACTTATACATAATTATAAGTACACATATACATGTACCATAAATATTCAAATAAAAGCCCGGGCATTTATTTCTCTGCAGGACAAGAAATTTCGTAAAATAAAATTAAAAAAATGTAAAACCAGGATTTGAACTCGCAACTCCAGTATCATTGAAAACAGCTTAACAATTTAGGCCATTTGAGACACTCTAAAGTGGAGGCTAGCTATACTGACTAAAATATGTGTATCTATACTTGGAGATTATTAGTACCAGGCATTTATTCAAGCCTGGCTTTTATTTGAACATTTACGGTATGTACATTGTACATGTGCATGTGTAATGCATTAGAAAATGCAATAAAATGGCAAACCATTTTGTAAGAAATAACCTTGTGTTATAGACATTGTTTTACTTGGTCAACTTTTTGTGACTTTAAAATTCCTAAAATCTAATAATTGCCAAAATCAGCAAAAACTTTCTACAGTACATACATGTAGGCCTGGCATGCATGCACAATTCCTAGCTACAAAGCATTTAAAAAGTTAATAATACATGTACTGTACATGTAAATCCAAATTTAATCAGATAATGTAATAAGAGAAGTGAAAACATAGTGAGAGACAATAAAGCCCCGTTTACACTATGCCCTTAAAGCGGTTTGGAACTGGTTTAGAAATAAATCAGTTTACGTGTGGACAATTTCAATGCGGTTTAAACCGACTTATCTCAAACCACCTCAGGAGGTGGTTTGAGATAATCAAACCGGTTTAAGTACTAAAGCAGCTGTATTATGTATGCAATGTAGCATTGTAAACCGATTCAACCACAGTTACGTGTGGACACAATTAAGCTGGTTTCTGAACCGCTTTGATCAAAACTGGTTTGTAGTGTAAACGGGGCTTTATTGT
>NW_003548091.1:8789-10949 GCF_000090795.2 Amphimedon queenslandica | reverse complement strand
TAACTAATAACCATCATTTAGCATATAAAGGTGTCTTGCTAAAATTAGTAGATGCAGAATGATAAAGGCAGTAGGCACTAGGCAGTGTACTTACAGATTTAGTGTGCTTGTAACCCTCTAAAATTAGTCGTTGAGAACTTTGTTGTGCTTCATGGAAGGAGGTCATGACTAGCTCTAGAAAGAAAAAACGAAAGAAAAGTGATAACACATCAACACGGCAAAGGTACACATAGATTAACAATAGTGTCAAAAAAGAATATAAACTGTAACTGCTGTCATCAAATAAATGATGGCATTGCCAGTAGAGTAATTAATGGATGTTTGGATAACATGTAATCTCAGACACTATTACTGGATCAGTTTATCTGCTGCAGACTCCTCTTATATATTTTTACAAAATTCAATGATAATCCCATTAATACATGTTATAAACAAAGTGGAAGAAGTCTGTCTTTTTACAAATTCTTGCCAAAAGTTGAAATCGGAATTACTCATATTCGGCCAACACATACGATCCTTGTACAGAAATAATTCCTTGAATAGACAGCAGTAGAAAATAAAGAAAGAGGTTGAAGCCTCTCTATGGTCCTATCTTTTTTGCAGATTTCAATAATAAATAGCTAGCTGCTCTCTTGCTGCAGAAACATGATACAAAGAGTGGCCATCGTAGTTTACTGCCCGATACCACACCTTTCATAGGCAGAGTCTTTTGCAATGGCGATGGCAAGCACATGTGAGAAGTCTGACATTAAAAGTCGGCATTTTAGAAGCACAGGGTAAACAATTGTCACCTCTTCTTGCAAGTGAAAACATGTGAACAATATAATTTTTAAAAAATATTGGTCTTTTTACAACTAGCTAATTGTTAATTTCTCTGACACAGTAGGTACTTGTGATGCAGCCACCAATCATAGTGGTAGACTGTACCAGTACAAGTTGTGGACTGACTCTAATCTTTATAAAGTGTATTTGGCAGTTCAGAAGGATGGAGTTTCCGTTAGAAGAGCTGCTGAAATGTATAACATACCAAAATCAACTTTGCACGACAGCATTAGTGGTCATGTACAGTTTGGTTCGACAAGTGGCCCCGAGAGTTACTTAAGTGAAGAAGAGAACCAGTCCAATTTATTGAGGTATGCACTGATATTAGCTTTTTCATACAAAAAGTCAAATTATTGAGCTAGTATTTATATGATGCACGAAAAGATAGATGTGAATGTGTCTCTAGGTTGGTGGACATCGTTTAGACGGCGACATCCTTGTACAATACTTAGGTCTCCTGAGTCAGTTTAACATGTTCGTGCTATAGGAACTCGGCCAGACATCCTTCAGCGGTACTTTAATCTTTTGGAGGAGACTTTTACTGAGTACAATTTATATGACAAACCCACAGTTATTTTTAATATGGACGAGATTGGTATGCCATTAAACCCTGTACCTCCAAGAGTTTTATCACAAAAAGGTACAAATCATCCAGTTACTAGAGTGTCAGCAGGTGATAAATCTCGGTTAACAGTAGTTTCATGTTGCAAGGCACTAGGATATGCAATACCCCCAATTGTAATTCTAGACTGTAAACAAATCCCTCCTAAGTTTTCAATTGGGAAAGTTCCAGGTACTATTTCTGGACTATCCAGCAACAGATGAATGGATAGTGAGCTCTTTGACCAATGGTTTCGCCACCATATCCTGGCTTATGCCCCTCAAACATGACCAGCTCTTTTACTTTTAGATGGGCATTCTCTCACTACAACTTCATAACGATTGAGAAGGTAGCAGAAGATATAGTTATATTTTGTCTTCCTCATCATTCTTCTCACATCACACAGCCACTTGATAAGGGCATTTTTAGTCCTCTCAAACGCTACTGGAGGCATGAGTGCAACAAATTCCATGTTCAGAATCCCAGTAGAGTTATTACTAGGCGTGAGTTCTCACAGCCCTTTTCTCCAGCGTTGTGTAAAGCCATGTCAATGACTAGCATAATGGAAGGTTTCAAAACAACCAGTATATTTCCTCTTAGTCGAGAAGTTTTGCTACCTGCTACTCTATCTCATGACAATTTACTCAGTACAAGAACTGCAGGATTACCATTTATAACATTAGTTAGCCCTGCTCGTAGACTTGTTCTGGAATCTACTAGAGTACCTGATACACCTT
>NW_003548091.1:6753-8607 GCF_000090795.2 Amphimedon queenslandica | reverse complement strand
AAAGTGTTTTAACAAAGGGTTAATATAAAGATTGATAGCCGTTACAATCAGTGGTTAAATATGCAACACCCATTTGATCCTGATGTTCAATCAATAGCATTTTACTTTTTGGAATTTATTATCATTATTCTTACTTTTATTGAATATTTTACTTTAGAGATAAAGTATTTAGATTCATGCACATGTATTAACTAGATTGTTACTTGTCATGTTAAATGAATTTAGTTTTTATAGAGAAGAGTTGCTGTGCTATCCATTTATGAAATTTTTGATTGTAGTGCAATGATGACATGATATTAGTTTTTATAGATTTAAATGATTTATGTTCCCTATTTTGGGCATACGAGAATACGTTTGCTTCGACTAGCTCATTAATTATTCTTTTTCTGAATCAGCCAGCATATGTCTTCCGGATAGTTTGTCGATACAGAAATCACTATCAAATTGGTCGAAAAGACCATCCAGAATTCCCACACAGTGTCCAACATGCTCCAATGCCTTTTCTGAAAAGTTGCTTCCTAAAGTCTCTATTGCCAGCTTACATATTTTGTTGAGATGCTCTAAAAACAAATCACAGGGTACATTCTGTCCTGGTAATCCATGGATATTTATGCACCTAGACCAGATCAATTGGTGGGACTGCCTTTCATTTAAGTAGAAATGGAATTGAGCCAATAGGTTTAGTCCTTTAATGCAGTAGTTCTTTCTTTGTCTTGACCGGAACACAAGCATGAGATAACGCCAACATCTAAGAATCCTATACCCATCCCCTTCACAAATAGCATCTGAACTCCATGTATAACAGACCCTGTGACAATATTTGAACAGCATATGCTTTTACTCCATCTCCTTGAATATCTTCTTCTAGATTATGATGTGCCAATATGTCTACATATTTAAGACATATCTCCTTTGTAACTTGAGCGAGTACCAGTTTCCTATCGTCTTTCAATTTGATCCATAAAGCAACACATGGTCTGGCTTATCTGATGTGGCTTTCATTTTTAACAGATTCATGGCTGCAGAAACAATATGGCATTGTACAACCGTTACAAAAAGTAGTCATCACATGCATTAAAATCATCCGAGGCAGAGGCTGAAATTTTTCTATGGTCAATAAGGTTTCGCAGTTGACATATAGAGTGCCTTTCTCCAAAAAGCTCTTGTTATCATACAGCCACTTCCATATCATCTACAACCATGATAATCATTAAAGGTAATCATCGTTATTACAACTACAACACCTCCAAAAAAATCTTCTTTGCGTGCCAGTCTTTACAAACAGGAATCAGACCTTTTAATTTGGTAGGGACTGTTTTGCCGTGCATCTTTTGCAGTCTCAGCTCGTTTTCTAGTTAACTGGTCCCCTCCAAATAAGATACTGTGTTGAACATCACATGGCACTTCACAACCACTACTTGCATCCACTTTAGTCTTCTTCTCGCATGGCACATATTTATGAAGTTCTAGCATGATATCAATCATGTCTTCAACAACATTTTCATTCTAAAAATGATACCAAGTGGAACCTATCAAAAAAGGATATACATAAATGCATAAATACATGTATAATTATCATACCGTTTCGGACTTCTTAGACATGTTGCTATATTGATGATGCTCAATGTGTTTGAGAACAACATCTGAGAAGGTATGAGAAAAATATAACAATTCTGAAATTAAGACACAGCCAATTAAAGTAGACATGTTACTGATGAGAGCCTGGTCATCTGAGACTGATGGCAATAAATTATCGATGGGCAACTCAGACACAGGCTTTTTGGAATAGAGATTTGGCTCTTCAGATGTTTGAGACAAATCCACCCGATCTCTTACAGCATACGATTGGAAGAA
>NW_003548091.1:5033-6509 GCF_000090795.2 Amphimedon queenslandica | reverse complement strand
GAATGCATCACATTATTTATATGCATACCTCACTAGGCATATGTGACATCAAACTTGAACTCCAATTTCGAACAGCAAAGTCGTAATCCTCACCAAGAGAATTAATAAGATTGTACAGAGAATTTTTGCTCAGTCAAAAAGATAAATTATTGAGACAGTATAAACCTTAAATGTGGAATTTGATTAATCAACAAGACGTGTATTTACTACTAACCATTGTTGCTGAATGTCCAGCATACAAAATGGCAGATATCAGCTTCTGAAACAGTGACATTCGCTTGTTGTGAAACTTTGACAGCAAACATACAATCATACAAATAAATTGCACCCGATTAGATCTAATGGTCGACATGTACATGTAATTATGTTAAACTACAATCAATGATACAAAGAATACCTTTCTGTAGCTGTGTCAGTAGAAGAATATAACAAAATTAGACAACACTCCTTAATCTCATCAAAAATAACATTCCACAGAAAATTTACAACGTTGTCTTTCCTTTTTGACCTTTGAACGGAGTTTACAAGAACAGTTCCCAGCTTTTTCAACTCAAACTTAATTTGCTTCCCGACTACATGTATATACTTCAAAACTTCCTTATTCTTCAATGCTAAATTAGCTAAGAGTTTGCACATCGACTCAGTTGCCGTACAAAACTCTTTCGTGTAGGTGATGTTACAGGATATAATTGATATCCACTTTTATAGCCAATTCCAACCTAAAAATAAATATTAATTTACAGGTATTTCTACATTAACTTACAACAATTGGAGGAGACTCAGGAGAGATACATTCGGGGGCAGAATCCTGAATGATACATTGACGTTTAGTGGCACCATGCAATGCTGATTCTTGTGATGCCAATCTCTTTCTAGTAGCAGGAATTTCACTGTTGCTTTGTTGACTAGCTAGAACTGAAACAGATGCAGATGTTGCCTCATAGAGGTGCTCATCTTTTTCCAAGTGTTTCAGGTACACTTTGGAGCAAGATCTGTACACAAAAGAAGAACCAATGACATGCAGTGTCTAGATCAACTTCCAAACTGTTTTCCTGACATCTAACAGAAAGGTACTTCTTTAGTAGTGAAGATACAGTAGCTGCCGCTACTCTAGCCCGTTTCAAAACTGGTTCTCCACAAGCAAGACAGTTAGTGCCATCTACCGACGCCATTTTGATTATGACAGATAATGACACGAGAATGACGCTATACAATGACGCACACGGCCTGAAAGCAATCTGATTGGCTGTGGACGCAGGACAAGACATCTTAAGCCATTGTACCAGACCCTTCCACCCCAATGACTGTAGGCTGGGGAATGGTCTGACTAGTGCATGAACTCTATACAATTGCTTTACTTGCACATAAGTAATAGACTATGGCTTGCTTAGGCTCCGCCCCCCTTTAATGTTTTACATTCGTCTAGTAAACTTACCTTTAAGCTTTTGTAGTTCATTTTAGTCCTAGAAGTGTGTG
>NW_003548091.1:0-1742 GCF_000090795.2 Amphimedon queenslandica | reverse complement strand
AATTCCATTGAATATCATTAAATTAATGCGACCGGAAGTTCCATTCCAATAGCTGGACATGCGGTGGAGATGGCAGAATGGAGTGAATCGAAGGAAAACTCACTTTCTAGAGCTAGTTTAGATGATCTAGCTATATCAATAGAAAGCCAAGGAACTGTCTTAACAATTGTATGATTCCTGGATTAATAGACACTGGCAGTGAAGTGTAGGAGCCGCAAAAGCTCACTACAGTGAGTTGCTGCATCCAAGTATTTCTAAGTGTAATATTGTTACTTTATGACAATTTAATACGCAGAAACTGTTCCACAAATGTTTTTGAAAGTTTTCTTTATCTTGCAGTAAACCCCTTTCCTGTATAAAGCAATATAAACGGCTACAATGACAGCAGAATGTGATTCCATTGTTGAAAAACTTAGTAGCTTTCTATTGATATAGCTAGATCATCTAAACTAGCTCTAGAAAGTGAGTTTTCCTTCGATTCACTCCATTCAGCCATCTCCACCATGCGATCTTGCCACCCAAAATGGCCATGAAATTAAATGCGAGCGTAGTGTAAATTATGAATATGATTAAAAGGCGTTGGTGAAAAAGGACTATTATTATGAATTAACTGGGGCTTCAGGCCCCAGTATAGTGTACAGGCAATGTCTACAAAATTCCATCATGTAGTTTACAAATAATATGTACTGTCGTAATGGCTAGTTGTGTGTACCAGTGTTTGTTATAATTATTTGTGTGATTTCCTTAATTGCTTTCACAAGAACTGCATCTGATGATTACCTTCCATAACACTATAATAATTACCGTACGGTTGGTAATATTCGAGGGTCCAAAATTTCGTGCTGTGTCCAAAATGTCCTTAGAAGCTAATATTCGTGGGTACAAATATTTGTGGGTGGTAGTTAGCAAACTTCTTTTCACTTGGATCTACTGGACTAGCTTCCAGCACATGGCTTATGGTGGAATATGGAGTAACAGACAAGAACTCTGGCTCCTCTACTGGCTTGAAAATAGTAGTTAGAGCTCTGCATGGCCTGTTAATTAGCTTTTATTTGTGGGTGGGTAGGGGTTAAAATTTCCTGGATAAGAATAAACCACGAAATTAACGAAAATTAATGCCCCACGAAATTTACCAACCGTACGGTAACATGTATATAACCTTGTACTAACCTGCTTTATATTCACTCTCTCTCTGCAGTGTGATATGCCAAAAGAGAAAAGAAAACAGGTTCGAAGTAAATCTCGAAGAACAAGAAGCAGTAGAAGTTGTGATAATTCAAGTAAGTATTAATGCATATTAAAGCCACTTATTTAACTGGTATTAATGTGGTGTGTAGTCATTTTTTGCCTCCCCACCAATTAGTGAGGGCAAGGACTATGTTCTTACGTGTGTCTGCAGACATTGGGTCAAGCAGCAGGTGCTCACAAATAAGCAAAGCTTTCAAAGTACTTAGTGCTGCTTACATATATAATCTATGTGCTATGTGCTTATTGCTTTTACAAATTTCAAAAGCACGGCAAAAATTGCATGTGAATAGTGTACATGTACAGTACATCCTCTATTATCCGAACAGCTCTGTGCACTACTTTTGCCAAAAGTGTTTGGATAATAAAAAAGTCTGGATAATTGAATAATTATATTCATTGTTAATTAATATTCATTGTTAATTAATATTCATTGATTAAATATTCATTACCAATTACTAATGAAATGATAGTTTATTTAGTGTATGAGTCATGGG